>NC_134361.1:76193197-76493197 GCF_048569485.1 Anomaloglossus baeobatrachus | reverse complement strand
TGAGCTATTAACACGCTATTGCTTGTTATAATTAAAAAAAAAAAAAAACTTTTGCGATTTACTAATTGTTAAAATTTGCAGACATTCTAGAGATAGTAAAACATTTATTTACAGTTTGTTGCCTTGGAGACTGACCACCGCAGCCATCTAGTTTGTAAGCACTGCTGAACTTAGCCGGAAAAAGGAGGCAACAACTAACTGGAGTGATCCTGGACAGCTTTAAAACAGTGCTTGTAAGTAGAAAAAGCTTGTAAGCACTGCGCATGTTTACAGTGAGCGGCATACAGACTGCCCACTGTCCTTGGAAGCTGCAGAGATGCCACGTGCTGGCGAGCAGAACTGGCCATCCAGCAATTCTGCGATGGTAACAGAGCACAAGCCTCCATTGATTTGCAGAAATGCAGGTGATACACAAAATGCAAGACTCATGCACCCAAATGCCCATTCAGTTCAGAAATAGACGGAATACATAACATAGGAAGCGGAGGACGCACGCGCTGTGTGATAGGCAATTCAGAGGTTATATCTGATAGAAGCCAGACAAAACATGCAATAAATAGGCGGAAAACATGGAGCTTAATCATGCAGATCATTGATCGGAGGAGTAACCATCAAAGTCATGCTCCTTGCATTATCAAATAGAACAGCAGGCGTCAAATCATAGAGAGAGTATTGTAAAGAGTACTCACAATCACATTTACCTGTAAGCAATCCATTAGTGATGGTGCAATGTACAAATACACAATCATTACAGGAACATTTCCCCATATTGGAAATATATGAATGATAGCACTAATGTACAGGGTATAAAGCATCACATCGAGAAAGAAACGTTCCAGGGATTAGATCTGTTCCACACGCCACATAAATGATCATGCATCGAGTGCACATACAACGCAGTGTACATGTAAAATACACGCATTTCTTACGGGTTATTCGGAGCGGTCAGCCTAGCCTGACGTGGTAATCCGGATGTAATGGTGAGGAGCAGGCGGCCGGGGTGTGCCGAGTAAGTGTCAGCTGTGGAAGAAGGACACCAAGCAAGACACATGACGGAGCAGGACCGTGCTCCAGTGATGGGGAGCCGACCGCCTCAAGTAACGGATGCATCAGCTTGTCAAGGATCCTTACTCACACATCGAGGCTTAGGTTTTATTTAAAGCCATTAACTCCAAAGTGTTCTGCAGACGCTCTCCGAGCATGTGTAAGGGGAAGTGCCTGAAACTGGAAAATGCCATAAAAAGCTACTAATATGCCAGGGGGGTCTTTCTAAAGGGATCTGTCATGTTCAGAAATGATATTTATGTGCAGAGATAAGGGTAATCTCCTGGTAAAAAGCCTTTAAAACAAAAAACACTATTAACCTGCAGATATGCAAGTAATGTACAACACAATAGTATTCTGAAGCTGCCCGGCACCACACTTAAAGGGAACCTGTCAGCAGATTTGGGGCCTATAAGCTGCGGCCACCACCAGAGGGCTCTTATATACAGCATTCTAACATGCTGTATATAAGAGCCCAGGCTGCTGTGTAGAATGTAAACACTTTATAATACTGAGGTCGCTCCGGTGCAGATTGGTCAAATGGGTGTCTCCATTCTCCGATGCCGGCGCCTCCTCTTTCGGCCATCTTTGTTGTTCTTCTGAAGCGGGCGTGCATGACGCGTTCTACATCATACACACTCACCGGCACTGAGGTCCTATGCAAGTGCACCTTGATCTGCCCTACTCAGGGCAGATCAAAGTATTGTCGTGGCCAAAAAAAGGAAGTGCCGGTCCCAGAGAACGGCGCCAACCATTTGACCAGTCTGCACCGGAGCGACCTTCTAGGTGAGTATTATAAAGTGTTTATGTTCTACACAGTGCCCTGGGCTCTTATATACAGCATGTTAGAATGTTGTATATAAGAGCCCACTGGTGGTGGCTGCAGCTTATAGGCCCCAAATCTAGTGACAAGTTCCCTTTAAGAGTCTCAACTGCCGGGAGGAAGTGAACTGTATTGCTCCCAGAAGGATTGGGCTTTCAGTCAATCACTGCTCTGCGCATAGGGAGTGGCGGTTGTAAGCACATGTCCGGCATCGGCTGACAGCCGGCTCAGCATTAGTGTCGGCTGTCAGTCACTACCAGGGGTAACTGAAAGCCCAAGGCTGCTGGAAAGAATTTGATTAAATTTCTTCCCGGCAGTGGGGCTCCAAGTGTGGCGCTGGGCAGCTTGATAACACTATTATCCTGTAGATTAACTTCATATCTGTAGGTAAATGGTGTTTTGTTTTGTTTTTTTTTAACAATCTGCATACTTGCAGTAATGTGACCAATCACATGCAAACGGGAATACCGGGGAATCATGACTGCATCACGCGGTCACAATTCAGCAATCTGCAGTCACATAGATTGTGCAGGCTTGGGACAAAAGTCTACAGTCAATCCCTTTAAGTCTATGGGGTTGGCACAAAGAGCATCACTTGGCCATTTTTGTCTGCCCCACACATTTTGAATGAACAGTGATCGGGCAATAAGCTGTGCCTCCTGAATATAGTCATGGAATAAGGAGCAATCTAGATCTTTGCACCTTGGCAACCTTGGTCATAACTGTCCATTGTGGTTTTTTTTATTAAATATTAATTGCCAAGTACTGTATTAGGGAATTCCACATTAATGAGTCCATCTTGGGTCTACTCATCAGAGCAAAGCGTGGCTACAAGGAGTGCCTCCCTTTCTGATGACCTGGCATGTCCATGTATTCTACCATTAGTTATTAAACAATTAGTTTCTCTAAACAACAAGACATGGATACAAAAGCCTTCTCTGTAGCTCATCACACATAAGCAGAAGACACTGCACACTATCCGTGTGATCTCTTCTCCCCACGTAATGCAGTGCACGGGCACAAAACCGGTGAGACACCAGAACAGCCAAACAAAGCACGGGAAGCAAAAACACAAGCGTGACCTGAAATATGTGACCACAGCACAAGACAAATTGTGAGACGAGCATTAAGATCTCCAAATGGACAAAAAAAAAAAATAAATAAATTATAACATGTAGGATCTGTTCCGCCCATGTCAGATTACATCATGTGCTCGGTAAATGTTCCAGATAGAGATTTTGATACTCAATAATTAAGAAAAAAAAACAAACATACAATCTTGAACACGAGGCACATAATAGTGGACAAAACAGGCGAGAGGCCGACTTGCTGGACACCAGACATATCTTACCCTTATATCGGGCCTCTTGTAGACCTGTTAAAATGCACAACAACGTCAAGACCAAGTACTCCTGGAGCCGTCACATGAACGTAGCAGCGCTATGTAATAAATCTATGCACAATCGAGTCAGACATTTCCATATACATTATGTGGTTAGTGTAGACCAGGTCGCAGGACCCAGTCAAGTGGCCAAGTGACTGACGTGAGCAGTGAGAACGGCCGTCTACGTCCCGACATCCGCGGCTCTACATTAGCCAGCCTGGTGTGGAGACACGCATTACGCCACAATAATGACGTGCCAGGATGGCTGATAAAAAAAAACAAAAACACGGCTGTTGGGAGGTTGGAGGCAAAATAAACGGTTCTACTGGTCTGTTCGGCCGAGCATGCCCAAATGTCCTAGTAATGATTAAAGGGAACCTGTCAGCAGATTTGGGACCTATAAGCTGCGGCCACCATCAGTGGGCTCCTATATACAGCATTCTAACATCCTGTATATAAGAGCCCAGGCCACTGTGTAGAACGTAAAAATCACTTTATAATACTTACCGACTTATGGTCGGTACGGTGGAGTTGGGTTCTATGGGCGTCTCCATTCTCCGGTGCCGGCGCCTCCTCTTTCGGCCATTTTCGTCCTCCTTCTGAAGCCTGTGTGCATGACACGTCTTACGTCATACACAATCGCCAGTCCCGCGCAGGCGCACTACAATACTTTGATCTGCCCTGCATAGGGCAGATCAAAGTGCGCCTGCGCAGGACCTAAATGCTGGCGAGTGTGGATGACGTAGGACGCGTCATGCACCGCGGCTTCAGAAGAAGGACAACAAAGGTGGCCAAAAGAGGAGACGCCGGTCACAAAGAATCGAGACACCCCTCTGACCCATCTGCACCACAGTGACAGTTAGATAAGTATTATAAAGTGATTTTTACGTTCTACACAGCGGCATGTTAGAATGCTGTATATAGGAGCTCACTGGTGGTGGCCGCAGCTTATAGTCCCCAAATCTACTGACAGGTGCCCTTTAACTGAGGGTTTGCCATAATGTGGTCTCACAGGCACAAAGGTGCTATAGTCTATACATGTAGTGCCAGACATTAATGCTTGGCCCACCAGGCTTTGTACTGTAAATGGGCACCTGGAAAGGTCACAAATAACGTACAAAAATAAACATAAGAATACAATATAATAATAAAGTCTGATCACAGACAATACATCAATTGTCTATAGTTTAGTGTCACTCACCCTGTAATCTCGAGAAACATTTTCAGGGGGCACAGAACCAGAAATCTGACTGGATATCGTGGCCGCAATCAGCTGCTTGCACCATTCAACGTGTGATCCGGTAGGACTGCAAGAAAAGAAGGCAGAGACCTCCGATAAGCCCCGGCAGGTTATATCACAATCCTCTTAAGCAGCATTGTCTCCATGACATCAAGACACGAGAACCTAAGAACCTATTGTGTAATGGAGGAAACAAAATGATCCCGATTCTGGGATTTTTTTTTTTCCTTTATGGTTAGGAAGGTGCAGATGCCAGAAACCATAAGGCTGCTTACACACTTGTGTTGAACGGCATCCGTTGCTATACGCCGCCTTGAGGAATTACGGTAACCGTTGAAGGAAACAGTTTTCTTCCTCATAGACTTCTATTAGCTACGGATAGCCTTGCGTTGCAACCGTCAGCCGACGCTGCGTTGCATCCGCCTGGCGGATGGAACGCTGCATGCAGCGTTTTTCTGCGCTTGGCGGAGTGTCAAAAAAACGCAACCTGAAGGATTCTGTCGGCGTCCGTTTTTATAATGGACACCTATGGTAGCGGATTCCGTTAACACATCTGTCTTTACACAACTGCGCATGCCCAGATGTGTAAAGTCAAGGGGAAAAAAAAAAAAAAAACTAACGGATTGCGTTATTTTGTACGATCCATTGCATCCGTTGTGCCACTATATGCAACGCATCAGTTGCATCTGTCACACAACACAATGCAACGGATGCCGTTCAACATAAGTGTGAAAGCAGCATAAGAGAAACTGAAGCTGTAGATAGGCATTGATCTGGATGTGATGTTCCCATGAGTTTTTGATGCTGCACATTTTTCATTGCAAAAATAAACAAAAAAACAATGCAATCTTACACTACCAGGAAGGTGGATGTATAGCTCTCCGCCTAAATTTGCTTCCCATTTCAGTGGCACACACTCAGACTGTTAGGCCCCTTTCAGTTTTTTGCCATCAGTCACAATCCATGTTCTCAACAAATCAGTCACAGATTGTGGCTAAACTGATGCGACGGATCAGTTTTTCGATGGATCCGACTAAATAGGGCTAAATAATTGGAGCATGCTCAGTTAAAAAAAACGGAATCAGTCACCGGATTCTGTAATTTGACGGATAACAATGGATCCTGCGCCCATAGGCTTCCACTCTACCAAACGACGGATGGTGATGGATCCGTCACTGTTCGTTTTTTTGATGTACACAAAAAACGTTACTGTGGACGTAGTCTCCGTCCAGTGGACAAACATTTTTCGACGGATTCGGCGCACATACCCCTTAGAGTACGCTTTAAAAAGCATGGAAAATCTGCACCAAAAAAAGTGCATATCTGGAACCAAAATGGATAGGCTACTACTTTACATACACACACGCCAATTTGAGCACAAACAAAAAAAAGACAAACACAGCCAGATGATGAGATTACGTTGAAGAACCACTACAGCGAGGTTTTTCGGTTTCGTTTAATTTCCCATTGGAGCGGTGCTGAAGCAAACCTAAGTCTACTATATTATACTCCCCTTCCGGTGTCTTCATCTTTTCCCAGCGTTGGTCCGGTCGATCTTCTGTGATTTGTGACCTGCCGGCAACTCTAGTGTTTCTTGGAGAGCGCCGGAGATTCAAACCCTAACCATGACCTACAAAGCCATCCACAACCTGTCTCCTCCCTACTTATCTGACCTAGTCTCCCGGTAGTTACCTGCACGCAACCTCAGATACTCACAAGATCGCCTTCTTTACTCTCCTCTCATCTCCTCTTCCCACCATCGCAACCAAGATTTCTCACGTGCCTCCCCCATACTCTGGAATGCTCTGCCACAACATATCAGACTCTAGCCTACCTTGACAAGTTTCAAAAGGAACCTGAAGACCCACCCCCTTCTGACAAGCCTACAACCTGCCGTAACCCTCAGTCTAATACAGCGCCGCACGACCAGCTTTATCCTCACCTACTGGATCCTCATCCACCCCTGTAGACTGTGAGCCCTCGTGGACAGGGACCTCTATCCTCCAGTACCTGTCTGTGCCTTGTTTTGTTTATGATTATTGTACTTGTCCCTATAATGTGTACTCCTTTTCACATGTAAAGCACCATGGAATAAATGACGCTATAATAATAATAATAACTCAATACAAGTCTATGAGAGCCTCAGAGATGTATGGGAAGCTTGTGATGTAACTTCTGGTCAATTAAAAGTTAAAAGCACAAGATGGCACCAAGGGACCAGAGCAGCGACAAAAAAAATGAAGGCAGCGGTGTGCACCTGTAATATCAGGGGCGGCCACTCCAACGGTGAAAAAGGAGTGGCGCTTTTAAGGGAACCTGTCACCAGATTTATCGACTATAAGCTGCAGCCACCACCAGTGGGCTCTTATATACAGCATTCTAACATGCTTAAGAGCCCAGGCCGCTGTGTAGAACGTAAAATGACTTTATAATACTCACCTAAGGGGCGGTGCAGACTGGTCGGATGGGTATCTCCATTCTCCGGTTCCAACGCCTCCTTTGTCGGCCATCTTTGTCCTCATCCTTCTGAAGCCTGGGAGCATGACGCGTCCTGAGCAGGGCAGATCAAAGTATTGTAGTGCGCATGCACAGAACCTCAAGGCCGGCTAATGTGGATGACGTAGGACGCGTCATGCACCCTGGCTTCAGAAGGAGAACAAAAATGGCCGAAAGAGGCGGCGCTGGTACCGGAGAACGGAAACACCCATCAACAAGTGTTCACCGCACCTTAGGTGAGTATTATAAAGCGCTTTTTACATTCTATACATGTTCTCTTATATACTGCATGTTAGAATGTTGTATACAAGAGCCCACTGGTGGTGGCCGCAGCTTATAGTCGCCACATCTGGTGACCGGTTGCCTTTAAGAGTCAGCTTTGCTGGTACTGGCTGCAGGTGGCCACAGAACTAAATATTAGAGCCCCAGTGCAGTAGTTTTACGTTACCCGACCATAGTAATCTAGGAAAATTCTCAATTCTTGTGCAGTTTTGCACAAAATTAAAAAATTCTATAATTATATAAACTATTTTTAAATCTGTAAATTCCATGACTTTTCAAACTAATCTCGTCCTATTATTTCATCTACATGATACAGAAACCTTTTCCTTGTGTGTGTTGAAAGCTTTGACAAACCTCGCACAGCTGAGCAGTGACAGCTAATGGAAATCCGGTATCAGGACGGGTGACATTTCAGTAATCCTTCAGTCTTACATGGGGTTTGGCCGGAGAAATTTGTTGCTATAACCATATAATAGTTGGAACTGAAATCTCCCTTGTCAGAAGCATTCAGGACCGTCCTAGGAAAGAAGGGAAAGAAATCGCTCATGCCCGGATCACTCCACCTCTCCCTGACATTGACCTTTAGAGTAAAGGAAGAAATTATCCTGGAAAAGAAGTAATGTAACGGGCACAATAAAAGAATATTTTCTCATTTTATTTTCAGCTGTGCAATGCGTTACATGCTTTGAAATGAGTATTCGATGACTAGTCCACTCTGCTACTGGCAGCCAGAAACTGGCCTCGGACTAGTCATCAGAGACAGTCCCTGGCCACATTTTCAGAGTATGCTTTCCTTTAAAAGGGAACCTGTCATCAGAAATTTAGCTATAAACCTAAAAGTTTCCCCTTCTGCAGCTCCTGGGCTGCATTCCAGCAAGGTTCCTCTAGTTTTTCTGGCCCCTTTTATACCAAAATAAACACTTTTCGTATGTAAATTTCGTAAATTATCCATGGGGGCGGGCTGCCTGGTGTCCGTTACTGTCCTCCTGCCGATTTACGCCGCCCCCAAATGCTGAATTTCAAACCTCAGGACGCCGCCCCTGGGCGCACGAGGTCCCGCGCATGCGCTGTGGGACTGTAGCGGGACTGTGCACTGCGTGCACGTGTGACCGCTGGTGACGTTTTGCGCAGGCACGAGGTTATGGGCGGTGCTGTGAGTGTCATCAGCAAGTGCCGCCCATAACCTCGTGACCGCACTTTCCCCTCTTCCTCCAGCGTTCTGCGCCGGCCAAATGACCTCCTTCCCATCGTACCCTGCAGCAGGAAATAGATGGGAGGAGCGGAGCAGCACAGCACAGGAGAAGCGGAAAGGATCTGAACGACGTACAGAGGGGAGAGCGCGGCCACGAGAGTATGGGCGGGCACTTGCGATGCAATCACAGCGCCGCCCATACTCTCAAGCCTGCGACCACGTCACCAGGTGTCCCGGCGTGCACGGGACCTCGGGCGCAGTGGGCAACGTCCTGAGGGATGATTTGGAGCGTGGGGGGACAGCGTAAGGGACGGCAACGAACACCAGACGGCCCGCCCCCATGGAGAATTTACAAGATTTTCATACCAAAAGGTACAACTTTATAAAGTATTTATTTTGGTTTAAAAGGGGGCACAAAAAGTATAGAAACCTTGCTAGAATGCAGCCCAGGAGCTGCAGAGGGGGAAACATTTAGGTTGAAAGCCAAATTTCTGATGACAGGTTCCCTTTAAAAACTGCCGAATTTCAGATAAAACATACAAGGCCTCCATATTTAACACCACATTAATAAAGCTAGGAAACAAGTTTGGGCTAGGCATGACCCGCTAATTGCTTTGGATTATTACCGCTCGAGGAGGAGAGGGGTTAATGGAGCACATTTCTATAAAACATACACAGCAGATGGGAAGGGAAACCGAAAGAAATCAATATAAATATATCCCACACTACAAATAACAGATTTAGGAAGGATGATGAATAAACATCCAACGATCCTCACACAGACCAGTACATGCATTAGTGTAATGACAATTTTTTTTTTTTATGAAGCCATGTGCAATCGAGGAATTTTTATGGGTAATTTAAGAATAAGTACCGTATTTTTCGCTTTATAAGACGCACCGGATTATAAGACGCACCCCAAGCTTAGCAATAAAAAAAAAGGTAAAAAAAGGTAAAAAAAAAAATGGGGTCCATCTTATAATCCGGTGTTCTCTTACCGGAGGGAGGCAGCAGTAGTGGTGAAGCGGGGTCACAGGAGGCAGCGGATTTGCTGGCAGGCACGGCGGGTCAGTGGCAGCGGCGTCCGGGGTGGCAGGAGCCGGGGGATCCATGGTGGTAGGAGCCGCGGGGCCCATGGTGGTGGTGGCGGCGGCGGCAGCAGCAGCGTCGGCGACGGCGGGTGAGTCATGCAGCAAGCCGCTGCAGTGAGTGTCCGCGGTCCCGGTTCAAATAATGGCGCCTGCGCAGATGAAGCTCTCATCCAAGGGCTCCATCTGCGCACGCGCCCGCTGCCACCATTTGAAACTGGGACTGTGGACAAACTGGTTAAGTTGCTGCACAGCCGCCCGCCCCGCAAGCACAGAGTGGCAGCCAGCAGGCTGGCCGCCCACCCTGCGAGCAAGCGGCCGGGTACCTGTGCTTGCATGCGGGCGGCAGCCATCTTCCGCCCGCACAGGCACCCGGCCGCTACCCGCACACAGCACCCGGCCGCTGCCCGCACACAGCCGCCGACCGCCTCCTGCACACAGCCGCCGACCGCTGCCTGCACACAGCACCCAGCCACCGACCGCCGCCTGGACACAGCCTCCGCCCGCACACAGCACCCGGCCGCCGACTGGACACAGCCGCCGCCCGCACACAGCACCCGGCCGCCTGGACACAGCCGCCGCCCGCACACAGCACCCGGCTGCCGACCGCCGCCTGGACACAGCCGCCGCCTGGACACAGCACCCGGCCGCCGACCGCCGCCTGCACACAGCACCCAGCCGCCGACCGCCGCCTGGACACAGCCGCCGCCCGCACACAGCACCCGGCCGCCGACCACCGCCTGGACACAGCACCCGGCCGCCGACCGCCGCCTGGACACAGCCGCTGCCCGCACACAGCACCCGGCCGCCGACCGCCGCCTGGACACAGCCGCCGCCCGCACACAGCACCCGACCGCCGCCTGGACACAGCCGCCACCCGCACACAGCACCCGGCCGCCACCTGGACACAGCCGCCGCCCGCACACAGCACCCGGCCGCCGACTGCACACAGCCGCCGCCCGCACACAGCCGCCGCCCGCACACAGCACCCGGCTGCCGACCGCCACCTGGACACAGCCGCCGCCCGCACACAGCACCCGGCCGCCGACCACCGCCTGGACACAGCACCCGGCCGCCGACCGCCGCCTGGACACAGCCGCCGCCCGCACACAGCACCCGGCCACCGCCTGGACACAGCCGCCGCCCGCACACAGCACCCGACCGCCGCCTGGACACAGCCGCCACCCGCACACAGCACCCGGCCGCCGACCGCCACCTGGAAACAGCCGCCGCCCGCACACAGCACCCGGCCGCCGACCGCCGCCTGCACACAGCCGCCGCCCACACACAGCACCCGGCCGCCGACCGCCACCTGGACACAGCCGCCGCCCGCACACAGCACCCGGCCGCCGACCGCCACCTGGACACAGCCGCCGCCCGCACACAGCACCCGGCCGCCGACCGCCACCTGGACACAGCCGCCGCCCGCACACAGCACCCGGCCGCCGACCGCTGCCTGCACACAGCCGCCGCCCACACACAACACCCGGCCGCTGCCCGCACACAGCACCCGACTGCCGCCCGCACACAGCCACGGGTACCCGGCTGCCACCGCACGCAAGCACAGGTACCCGGCCGCTTGCACGCAGCCACAGGCACCCGGCCGCCCGATCACCGCACAGACAGGACCCCCAGGTACTGCTATATTCGCTTTATAAGACGCACCCCCCATTTTCCTCTCAAATTTTTGGGAGGAAAAGTGCGTCTTATAAAGCGGAAAAATACGGTATTGCTTTTTTTTGTTTTTTTAAAAAAAAGTTCCCCCTTTCATTCAAATGAAAATCAGGCAAAAATTATTTTTTTCCCCAAAAAAGGACATGCAATTTTGCATTATTGAAACGATAATAGTAATAACTAAGCAACTTTTATTATTTGTTTTTTAACAAACACTGTATAAAACAGTTAATTATAAGTACAATATGTACAAAAGAAGTTTAAAAAAATTTTCCTATGAATTTTAGATTCAAAAATTCAAATTTTTTCGATTTGGCATGTAGTTCCTCCATCAGTTTTACAGCACGTTAAGCATTTTGGTTAGATCTGGGAATGTCAATTAATGACTCCTTGACCAACCAGTGCGCCTTCAAACACTTAATTGCCTTCTTGCACTTTGTCTTGGTGAGGTTAACAGTTCATTGAAGGACGCTTCTTTGTAGTGTTGCGACTGGAACCAGGCATTTGCCCATTCATAGCAGATGAAGTCGCATGCTATACCGAGGACGCGGTGACACTCTGGTATCAGAAAAAATGCTATAACAGCATATACAGCTCGCGAGTTCCATCTTGCCATGTGCAGGTTTGGGAGTTTCTTCCAACTGATTCGAGGCCAACGTGATGTTGTTTTGTAATGACGATATGCCTGACATAGTTCATATAAGAACTTGAAATCATCTCGTCATCCAGGATTCTCGCCTGTGTTGACATCATCTGTTGCAACTTGGTGGTAATCAATCTGAAGTGAGGCATAGTTTTCTGTTAATTTGTCAATGAAGAAATAATTGAGTTCTGGTTTCTTCGTTGACTCTGGAATAAGGAAATTCATGACGTGCTTCAGTAGGAGGTCGAGTACACGCAGCATAGCGGTGGACACCGTTGCCTTGACACTCCAATCTTGGCCAGTTTATGATACCAGTTGTCTGATGAAGGCCACCTAGTGGCTGAAACGTCGCATGTTTAAGACTATTTTGGAATAAATTATATGAAAATTAACCCTTGAGAGTGCCTTGTACCTATTTGAGTACATGGTGTTGACAGCCAATGTATTGTGGCTTCTGAAAGCCCTTTCTCAAGACATCATCCTGTATCAGCGTTACAATCCCGTTCAAACGACCAGTATTTACTGCTGCCGTGTCGCAGATTATCATGCGAATATTTTCCCAAGCGTCGTATTCATCAATTAGCTGATGTAGTTCCTTGTGAATGGCCGTGGCAGAACCACTCACATTTCAGAATACAGAGTTTGATTTCGGTTGTGGTATTTTTCAGCAGAACTACTTGATACTCTTCCCCTTGGATTCTTTTACCATCGAAGTGGAGACAATAGGGATCTTTGCTTTGAAGTTTTTCAAAAATTTTGGTTTTCATTTTCTGTCCTTCTGGAGATTATTCGTCTCCAGACACCCGACTGACTTGGAACCGGTACATCATGACCTTGTTCAGCAATGGTTGCAAGCACTTTATTTGCTTTATGTGTAGAAATGTTGTTTTTCAGTACCAGTAAACTCGCTGTTGTATTTCGGTGTGCATTCAGGAGAAGACGACGTGGAAGAGGTTGGCTTTGGAGTCTCGGGTAAAGATTGAGAGACAGTATCATGTGTGGGTTGCGATTGCGAAGTTCTGGCTTGAGCTTGAAATATTGATAGTCGGATTCGTTTTCTTGGATGAATGGATTCCAAAGGAGCTTGTTTGAGCGTCGAATAACCAACCTTGCCTCCACTCTCATCTTGCCTCAGGTAGAGCTCTTTATCCTCCGAGTTTTTCCATTCTCCATTAACATTGGTGACATCAAATAACTGAGAAAGTGTTGCAATATTTGTCTCATTTTCTTTTTATATCTTTCACTGAACTACCAGACCTACCCCTGTACGCACTCTTTCATATCAACATTTACTTTCTTATTTTCTTTCCCAATATTACTTAAAGTCTATAAACATTTACACTATTACGATAATTTTATCACTTAGTCACTTCATATACACTTTTTAAATTAAAAAACGTATTCACAGTAAAATTCACTTTCTAGTATCCAAGATGGCTGCCTGACTCCAAATGTACCACATGCTTTTCAATTCTTTCAGCTCTTCTTATAGCACGTTTGTAAGGCTAGATATAACTCTTAAAACGTTAAATATAAATTTTTAATGGGTAACAATTAAAAATGTCATTTTTTTTTCACTAGATTATTCTTATTCTAGATGTTCTAAATTATTCCTGAATATCCTAAATCATTCCAGAATCTTCAAAAAATTAAAACACGAAAAATCGTTTGTTTTTTTTTAAATTTTGAAATGAAAAAAGAGGGGAAACTTTTTTGAATATTTTACAAATTTGATGATACTAAATGTCATTTGAATGCAATTGTTCCTCGAATGTAGGGGGTTTCATTTTCGTTTTTCAAAATTTTTAAAAAATAGTCATCACACTAACATGCAGAAATCAGCATCACAAAAATGGTTCAAAAGAAAATAAAAGCCAATCAGAAGGCGCTCGCTGACAGATTATATGTTATAGGGAACCAGTCGCAAGATTCCAGCGGAAAAACCACAAGCAGCAGGAATCAGAGGTGGATACATTCCCACAAGTCATCCTCAACACGGTCTATTTACTGCTGTGGATGTCATAGAGAAGAGGAGTAAAGTATAGAAGCACGGTCTGATAGAGCGCTAAGGAGGCCACAGTATTAGATTAATTTTTTTTTTTAGAATTTCTTGTTTTCCATCAGCCACAACGCGTTTCGATATACACAATATCGTCATCAGGTGGATATAAAACGGAATGTGGAGAGTACTATTTAAAGGGACAGGTGCGATTCCATTGGTCAACACCAAATTAATTGAAATGTTTACCCTTAATGTATCACATCCAACCCTTCAACAATAATATAAAAGCTAATAAAAGATATTTAAAAAGTATTTTTCAAAAAGCTGTATTAGCGGAGATTCTTTTTCTCCTCCTCACCGCTATCTTCCAAACCCTTCACATGCGCTCCCTTGTTTAATTTTTTATCCATAGAGAAGAGGAGGGTGGACAGCGCTCACTGCACTGATGGCTAAATTGTTGAAATCCGCACCATAAAGTAGCCATAGCGCTGGTCTCTTTACTCTATGGAGAAATTTAACGGCATTTGCACAGAAATTCTTAAAACCTCATGCACTTTGCTGGCATTGTAAAACAGTGGAATTTCCACAAATATGTAACGGAAATACGGTTTTTGCACCATGGGATTGGATTTTTAGAGAAAATGCACCTAGAAAAAGCTAGACAGGAAACATAAACCTTCGATAACTAGCCTAAAAGGCAGCTCTCCGGACACTTCCACCCGCCCCGCTCCCCTAGAAAGAGTTCTCCAGACACTTCCACCCGCCCCGCTCCCCTAGAGCGACAGGTCTCCAGACACTTCCACCCGCCCCCCTAGAGAGACAGGTCTCCAGACACTTCCACCCGCCCCCCTAGAGAGACAGGTCTCCAGACACTTCCACCCGCCCCGCTCCCCTAGAGCGACAGGTCTCCGGACACTTCCACCCGCCCCGCTCCCCTAGAGCGACAGGTCTCCGGACACTTCCACCCGCCCCGCTCCCCTAGAGCGACAGGTCTCCGGACACTTCCACCCGCCCCGCTCCCCTAGAGCGACAGGTCTCCGGACACTTCCACCCGCCCCGCTCCCCTAGAGCGACAGGTCTCCGGACACTTCCACCCGCCCCGCTCCCCTAGAGCGACAGGTCTCCGGACACTTCCACCCGCCCCGCTCCCCTAGAGCGACAGGTCTCCGGACACTTCCACCCGCCCCGCTCCCCTAGAGCGACAGGTCTCCGGACACTTCCACCCGCCCCGCTCCCCTAGAGCGACAGGTCTCCGGACACTTCCACCCGCCCCGCTCCCCTAGAGCGACAGGTCTCCGGACACTTCCACCCGCCCCGCTCCCCTAGAGCGACAGGTCTCCGGACACTTCCACCCGCCCCGCTCCCCTAGAGCGACAGGTCTCCGGACACTTCCACCCGCCCCGCTCCCCTAGAGCGACAGGTCTCCGGACACTTCCACCCGCCCCGCTCCCCTAGAGCGACAGGTCTCCGGACACTTCCACCCGCCCCGCTCCCCTAGAGCGACAGGTCTCCGGACACTTCCACCCGCCCCGCTCCCCTAGAGCGACAGGTCTCCGGACACTTCCACCCGCCCCGCTCCCCTAGAGCGACAGGTCTCCGGACACTTCCACCCGCCCCGCTCCCCTAGAGAGACAGGTGTCCAGACACTTCCACCCGCCCCGCTCCCCTAGAGAGACAGGTCTCCAGACACTTCCACCCGCCCCGCTCCCCTAGAGAGAGACAGGTCTCCAGACACTTCCACCCGCCCCGCTCCCCTAGAGAGACAGGTCTCCAGACACTTCCACCCGCCCCGCTCCCCTAGAGAGACAGGTCTCCAGACACTTCCACCCGCCCCCCTAGAGAGACAGGTCTCCAGACACTTCCACCCGCCCCGCTCCCCTAGAGCGACAGGTCTCCGGACACTTCCACCCGCCCCGCTCCCCTAGAGCGACAGGTCTCTGGACACTTCCACCCGCCCCGCTCCCGTAGAGAGATAGGTCTCCGGACACTTCCACCCGCCCCGCTCTCCTAGAGCGACAGGTCTCCGGACACTTCCACTCGCCCCGCTCCCCTAGAGCGACAGGTCTCCGGACACTTCCACCTACCCAGCTCCCCTAAACTGAAAGGTCTCTGTACACCTACCCTGCTTCTCTATACTGACAGGTATCCAGACACTCCCACCCACGCTGCTGTCCTAGACTGACAGGTCTCCAGACACATCCACCCAACCTTCTCCCCTATACTGACAGGTCTCCGGACACTTTCACCCACCCAGCTAGAGTACACTGACAGGTCTCACCACATGTGTATGCATAGCGTGTTAAAGGGAGCTGAGTGGGGAGAAGCTGCCACTGCCTGGCCTCCGACCGGTCATCCAATACAGTTGTCAGATGTGTTTTCAAAGCATGTTTTCTATTAGACGCTGCAGTGTTTCAGAGTAAGGCTACTTTCACACTTGCGTTGAACGGTATCCATAGCATTGCGTTGTGCCATTATATGCAACGCATCCATCACACAACGGATGCAACGGATCGTACAAAACAACGGAAAGCTTTTTTTTTTTTCATTCTTTACAGTTTACTGGCAGCAGACTATTGTGAACAATAAGCTGAGCGCTCTCACATGCCGGCGGGCGGTCGCTCACTCAGCTGAGCGCTCTCACATGCCGGGGGGCGGTCGCTCGCTCAGCTGAGCGCTCTCACATGCCGGGGGGCGGTTGCTCGCTCAGCTGAGCGCTCTCACATGCCGGGGGGCGGTTGCTCGCTCAGCTGAGCGCTCTCACATGCCGGGGGGCGGTCGCTCGCTCAGCTGAGCGCTCTCACATGCCGGGGGGCGGTTGCTCGCTCAGCTGAGCGCTCTCACATGCCGGGGGGCGGTCGCTCGCTCAGCTGAGCGCTCTCACATGCCGGGGGGCGGTTGCTCGCTCAGCTGAGCGCTCTCACATGCCGGGGGGCGGTCGCTCGCTCAGCTGAGCGCTCTCACATGCCGGCGGCCGGTCGCTCAGCTGAGTTGCATAACAGTGCGTTGTCCATACAAGTCTACGGAGAACAGCGCAGTGCGTTAACGGACTGCGCTATTCTCCATAGTGACGGACTCCGCTGAACGCAAGTGTGAAAGTACCCTAAAACAAGCACGGCTACAACAATGCAGCTGGTGTCCAATGCCTGCTGTGTATGGTTCAGGTAGCAGGAACCAAATGTCAGGTTCCCTTCAACTTTTTCTGCAGTCTACTATGTACTGAAGAATGCAATATATTTCTACTGAAAATCTATTGCGAAAATGTTTCATAGGTAAAAAGAAAACTAAGAAAAAAGTGATATTGGGCACTCACTAAAAAAATAAATTATAATATATATTACATATATTGTAGCCTTCCTTGGAGGATATAGCAACCATGAGTGGTGTCCCTCAATGAAGGCAACAAGACTTTACACTGTGTGCCCAATATCTACTCTTCTAAATTGCTTCAGTGGGAGGACACAGCTGTTATTCCTGCCCCACATTCTCAATCTGCACGGCGCATGTGTCCCCAATGAATTGAGAATACACACACACAAATCAATGTGATTGTGAGGTTGCAGCTTCTGCATGGACAAACTGACATATTGTGCTAAGCAGAAAAGCCCCATTGAATGAGACTAAAACCTTCTGCGGATCAGCAGCAGAAATCCACAGTCTGCTCACATTTCTGCAGTGTAAATCCGGGGTCACACCATTCTCAGTGAGCATACCCCGGAGCCCCCTGTTCTGGGCCCGGCCTTATTAGACTATGTGCGCACTTACCGGATTTTTCGCGGATTTTGCCGCGGATTTGCTGCATGTTTCGCTGCAGAAAATGTTCATAACATCTCTGCAGTGAATCACCAGCAAATCCTATGGAGAAAAAAAATCCTGTGCGCACTGGGCGGAATTTGACAGCTGCATGTTTTGCTGCGGGAATCCCGCAGCAAAAACAAGTGCATGTCACTTCTTTTCCGCACATCGCTGCGGGATTTCACTCCATTGACTCAATGTTAATCATGAAATCCCGCAGGGAATAACGCAGGCAGCAAATTCTGTGCGGTTCACTGCGTTTTCCTGCGTTATTCCCTGCGGTATTTTGCGGTTTACCTCCGGTAATGTGCATCACTTGCTTGCGGTTTTGCAGGGAAGTGATGTCATTACAGGAACAGGAAGTCGTGCAGAGTAAACACACACATCAGACACAGAACACATCACAGACATAGATCACATAGACACAGACACATAGAACACACATAGAAAGAAAACGGAAATATAGAAAAAAAAGAACGTGGGCTCCGCTGCATATTTACCTTCCAGCCGAGGTAAGCACACAGCGGCGGCCCGGTATCCTCAGGCTGGGGAGGGAGAGGGGCAGGGGTAATGTCCCCCGCCTCACTCCCCCTCCCGCAGCCGAGAATATCAGCCGCAGCTGCCCCGGCACTGTCGCATCCATTATGCGGCACTGCCGGCGTGTCCTCGGCTCTTCTTGCCACCGTGTAGCAGTGGTGACAAGGTAATACAAGGGGTTAATGGTGATGGGGGACCACCGCCATTAACCCCAGGCTTGATCATGGCAGCGTCTATGTGACAGCTGACATGATCAACCCGTAAGTAAAGTGAAAAAAACACAGACACCGAAAAATCCTTTATTTTAAATAAAACCAACAAGCCTCGTTCACCATTTTATTAACCCCTCCCGCACCAAAGCTCCGGCGTAATCCACCGCTCTGACATCCACAGCTCCGGCTCCGACGTCCTGCACTGCTTCCATCCAGCCGCGACTGTCACAGACAGGCTGAATGCAGCAGACAGCAGAGGTAATTATCGGTCATTTCCCACGGCCGGTAATGTGAACTCACTGCCGACCGTGGGAAATGCAGCGATCTGTCTATCCCTCTATCTATCTATCTATCCCTCTATCTATTCTTCTGTCTATCTATCTATCTATCTATCTATCCCTCTATCTATTCTTCTGTCTATCTACTATCAGAATTAAATGTTTGTTTTTTTTTTTGTTTTTTTTTCTTCAATGTGCTTTATTGCATTGAATGCAATAAAGCACATCCCAACCCGCACGCGGCAAAACCGCGGCAATACCGCGAATAATACCGCGGTAAAGCCGCGGCAAACCGCATGCGGTTTTCGGGTGCGGTTTCCCGCGGTTTTTTTACCGCGGGTGCGGTAATCTTTGAGAGGATGCGGAATTTTCTCAAGAAAATTCCATTTCCCAGTGCGCACAGAGCCTTATTGCTGATGTTACATTCCGGGCTGCAGTTGGGACAGAAATGACAGTTCAGGTGGTTTCTTACTTTCAAACCAGGGATCCCCGTTTCCATCTACGGTATATCCCGCAAAGTCTCCTCCTGCAGGGCCATAAGCCCACAGATATGGTGGATTCCTGCCAGTATCGGACAGGAGCACCGAAATCTCATCTTCTGACATCCCTGAAAACATTCAGCAAAACACCATAAAAAAGTACCCACCCACAGTGAGCGCTACTCACAGAATTGTCCTAAAGAGATTCAACAGGTAAAAAAACACGCATGGATTATTAGTGTATTACCGCGGTGCATACACATCAAAAACACATGTAATTTGCACTTAAAAAAGTCAATACTATGAAGTTTTAAAAACAGAGCAACTTTATTTAAAGCATGACACACCAAACAGACAAAAATGCTAAGCCAAAATGTGAGAACAGTGCACGTAAATAAAAAACGCACATAAAAAGCGCAATGAAAAAAGAAAAAATGTAACTAATCTAAAGAGCAGAAATTATACAGAATCAAAAACTCAAAAAACACTGATCGTGGGAACACAGCCTTAAAGTGCCCGAACCAGAAGAGCTACACATGCCTGTCAATACCGTTATTAGCCCACAGAAGACCCACCATCCAGCCCCCCAAGCATAGAGCACCCCTGTCCAGCCACAGGCGCACAGCCCACCATCCACAGTGCTCACCATCCAGCCACAGTGCCCACAGCCCACCATCCACAGTGCCCACCATCCAGCCACAGGCACACAGCCCACCATCCAGCCACAGGCACACAGCCCACCATCCACAGTGCTCACCATCCAGCCACAGTGCCCACAGCCCACCATCCACAGTGCCCACCATCCAGCCACAGGCACACAGCCCACCATCCAGCCACAGGTACACAGCCCACCATCCACAGTGCCCACCATCCAGCCACAGTGCCCACAGCCCACCATCCAGCCACAGGCACACAGCCCACCATCCACAGTGCCCACCATCCAGCCACAGTGCCCACAGCCCACCATCCAGCCACAGGCACACAGCCCACCATCCACAGTGCCCACCATCCAGCCACAGTGCCCACCATCCAGCCCCCCAAGCATAGAGCACCCCTGTCCAGCCACAGGCGCACAGCCCACCATCCACAGTGCTCACCATCCAGCCAGTGCCCACAGCCCACCATCCACAGTGCCCACCATCCAGCCACAGCCACACAGCCCACCATCCACAGTGCTCACCATCCAGCCACAGGCACACAGCCCACCATCCATAGTGCCCACCATCCAGCCACAGTGCCCACAGCTCACCATCCACAGGGCCCACCATCCAGCCACAGTGCCCACAGCCCACCATCCACAGGGCCCACTATCCAGCCACACAGCCCACCATCCACAGTGCCCACCATCCAGCCACAGTGCCCACAGCCCACCATCCACAGTGCCCACCATCCAGCCACAGTGCCCACAGCCCACCATCCACAATGCCCACAGCCCACCATCCACAGTGCCCACAGCCCACCATCCACAGGGCCCACCATCCAGCCACACAGCCCACCATCCACAGTGCCCACCATCCAGCCACAGTGCCCACAGCCCACCATCCACAGTGCCCACAGCCCACCATCCACAGTGCCCACCATCCAGCCACAGTGCCCACCATCCAGCCACAGTGCCCCCAGCCCACCATCCACAGTGCCCACCATCCAGCCACAGTGCCCACAGCCCACCATCCACAATGCCCACAGCCCACCATCCACAGTGCTCACCATCTAGCCACAGTGCCCACAGCCCACCATCCACAGTGCTCACCATCCAGCCACAGGCACACAGCCCACCATCCACAGTGCCCACCATCCAGCCACAGGCGCACTGCCCACCATCCAGCCACAGGCACACAGCCCACCATCCACAGTGCTCACCATCCAGCCACAGGCACACAGCCCACCATCCACAGGGCCCACCATCCAGCCACAGTGCCCACAGCCCACCATCCACAGGGCCCACCATCCAGCCACAGTGCCCACAGCCCACCATCCAGCCACAGTGCCCACAGCCCACCATCCAGCCACAGTGCCCACAGCCCACCATCCACAGGGCCCACCATCCAGCCACAGTGCCCACAGCCCTCCATCCACAGGGCCCACTATCCAGCCACACAGCCCACAATCCACAGTGCCCACCATCCAGCCACAGTGCCCACAGCCCACCATCCACAGGGCCCACTATCCAGCCACACAGCCCACAATCCACAGTGCCCACCATCCAGCCACAGTGCCCACCATCCAGCCACAGTGCCCACAGCCTACCATCCACAGGGCCCACTATCCAGCCACACAGCCCACAATCCACAGTGCCCACCATCCAGCCACAGTGCCCACCATCCAGCCACAGTGCCCACAGCCTACCATCCACAGGGCCCACTATCCAGCCACACAGCCCACAATCCACAGTGCCCACCATCCAGCCACAGTGCCCACCATCCAGCCACAGTGCCCACAGCCCACCATCCAGCCACAGTGCCCACAGCCCACCATCCACAGGGCCCACCATCCAGCCACAGTGCCCACAGCCCACCATCCACAGTGCCCACCATCCAGCCACAGTGCCCACAGCCCACCATCCACAGTGCCCACCATCCAGCCACAGTGCCCACAGCCCACCATCCACAATGCCCACCATCCACAGTGCCCACCATCCAGCCACAGGCACACAGCCCACCATCCACAGTGCCCACAGCCCACCACCCACAGCCCACCATCCAGCCACAGGCACACAGCCCACCATCCACAGTGCCCACAGCCCACCATCCAGCCACAGGCACACAGCCCTCCATCCACAGGGCCCACTATCCAGCCCACAATCCACAGTGCCCACCATCCAGCCACAGTGCCCACAGCCCACCATCCACAGGGCCCACTATCCAGCCACACAGCCCACAATCCACAGTGCCCACCATCCAGCCACAGTGCCCACAGCCTACCATCCACAGAGCCCACTATCCAGCCACACAGCCCACAATCCACAGTGCCTACCATCCAGCCACAGTGCCCACCATCCAGCCACAGTGCCCACAGCCCACCATCCAGCCACAGTGCCCACAGCCCACCATCCACAGGGCCCACCATCCAGCCACAGTGCCCACAGCCCACCATCCACAGTGCCCACCATCCAGCCACAGTGCCCACAGCCCACCATCCACAATGCCCACCATCCACAGGGCCCACCATCCAGCCACAGTGCCCACAGCCCTCCATCCACAGGGCCCACTATCCAGCCACACAGCCCACAATCCACAGTGCCCACCATCCAGCCACAGTGCCCACAGCCCACCATCCACAGGGCCCACTATCCAGCCACACAGCCCACAATCCACAGTGCCCATCATCCAGCCACAGTGCCCACCATCCAGCCACAGTGCCCACAGCCTACCATCCACAGGGCCCACTATCCAGCCACACAGCCCACAATCCACAGTGCCCACCATCCAGCCACAGTGCCCACAGCCCACCATCCAGCCACAGTGCCCACAGCCCACCATCCACAGGGCCCACCATCCAGCCACAGTGCCCACAGCCCACCATCCACAGTGCCCACCATCCAGCCACAGTGCCCACAGCCCACCATCCACAATGCCCACCATCCACAGTGCCCACCATCCAGCCACAGGCACACAGCCCACCATCCACAGTGCCCACAGCCCACCACCCACAGCCCACCATCCAGCCACAGGCACACAGCCCACCATCCACAGTGCCCACAGCCCACCATCCAGCCACAGGCACACAGCCCACCATCCACAGTGCCCACAGCCCACCATCCATCCACAATGCCCACCGCCCACAATCCACAGTGCCCACCATCCAGCCACAGGCACACAGCCCACCATCCACAGTGCCCACAGCCCACCACCCACAGTGCCCACAGCCCACCATCCATCCACAGTGCCCACAGCCCACCATCTAGTGACCACCATCCCATGCAGCCCCGGGCACACGTACCTGTCCAGGGTCTCCACACTGGCCTGCCGGGAGCCGGGCAATGAGGGCAGTGACGGCGGGGCTGCAGGTCGCGGAGGTTTCCTAGCAGCAGACGCTCCGGCGGTGCCGCCTCCCCCCGCAGTCTCCAGCCCCGGCACTTTATCCATGGCTCTTCCCTTCCTCCTCCGCCTCCTCCGGATGCTCGGGACGCAGCTGAGCCGCTTATCTCTCAGGAAGGGCCGGATTGGAGGCCTCGCTTCCTGCCGGCTTCCTGCTGTGATGGAGGGGAGGGGGTTCACTCTGACGTCCCCGCTGTCACCCTGCAGAGCCCAGCATGCACCGCGGCAGCGCACCGCAACCCACAATGCACTGCGGCGCTGAGTCCTAGGGACGATCAGCCGAGACCCATAGTGCACTGCGGCAACCGCACTGCCAAATCTCGGCGAGTGACCACCCGAGTACCCATTCAGACACCTTTCCTCCATTACTGTGACTCTGTACTGCAGTGTGAGAGCGCACCACAGGACACCAAGCCCCAATTATCACAGCCGTCTAGTGTAACACTTTGTTGCACATAGCAGCCAATCAGCACACAACTTTCATTTCTTGCACTGCTCTGGATAATTGAAAGTTGTGCTCTAATTGGTTGCTGTGGGTTACAGTGGTGATAAATGAGGCCTGGAGCAACATCTAAGCACTGTGTAAAGTGGCTCTATTGGACTGTTATAGCCTAAAACATGTGGAAACGCGTTTCAGAGATTTCATCTTCAGACAAAATCAAGAGTTTCACTGATGGAGATGTATCTTCAAAACGCGTTACACAAATCCTCTTCAAGTGATCCTGGGATTGCCTTTTTGTACACGGAAGCGCGGCGGCATTAATCATTTCATCATCAATGCTTCTTAGGCTATATGCACACTAGAAAAAGGATTTCTCAAGAAAATTTCTTGAGAATGAAGGAATAGCGCACCTGCGTTAAAAAAAACACATGAAAAACGCACCTGCGTTTTCACCGCGATTTGGTGCATTTTTGGTGCGTTTTTGCCGCTGGTTGCTGCTCCCTGCGTTATTGTGCCATTATCTATAGTAACTAACGCAGTTAGCTGCAGAAGAGAAGTGACATGCTCATTCTTTTTCTTAAGAAAATTCTTTCAGTAGATTTTCTTAAGAAAAAAAACGCAGTGTGTGCACAGCAAATTTTTTTTTTCCCATAGGTTTTGCTGGGGAATGTCTGCAGAAAGGTTACAAGAAATTTCTGCAGCAAAAACTGGCCAAAAACGCAGGGGAAAAAAATGCAGTTTGTGAACATAGCCTTAGGCTATGTTCACACACTGCGTTTTTTTTACCTGCGTTTTTGTAGCATATTGTAGGCGTCACCTTTGGTGTCTCACTCGGATAAGACCCTATTTGCGCTTTTTGTGTTCCAGGCTTTCTTTCATGTTGATGATGAGAGCAGACTGTCAGTCATTACATGTCTCACACTTCATCTAAGGCCTCTTTCTAGCCAGGTAGTCACAGGTAGAATCCCCTGCAGTTGGCCACGCCCACCGGAGTCCAGAGAGCCTGAGACAGGAAACAAACAGAGAGTTCAGACAGTTCAGTCAACTGGAGTGGAGTTCTAGTTCAAGTGCAGCAGGCCTGAGGTGTCAGGTCTGCAGCGACAACACTGACCGGTGCCGGGGTCGTAGCCCTGGTACCGTGGCAAGGAGGCAGACGGTGGTTGCCGCCTGCAGGAGCCGGGATGACGGCTGGTGGAACCGTAAGGGACCGGGACAGGGTAGTGGCCCGCTGGTACCGAACCGGGGAGCCAACTGGAAACCGGAGCACCAGGAGGGGTACTCAGACCCAGAACGAGGTCCAGAAGCCACTGGACCACGTCGAATTCACCGATTGAGGTCTGGACCTTAGGTCCTTTTCCCTTCCCAAGACCCGAAAGACGGCAACAGCCCACCGAGGGGGATAGAAAGCCACCGCACAGGCAGAGAGATCCCATGGGCCAGTGCCTGTGGGCAAACGGGTTCCCCGACACACATAAAGCCAGGGAGCGGACTTCCGTTGCTGAAGCATAGGCAGTCAAGTTCTACCACAGAGGTGTAGGAGAAAGGCGGGAACCACCAACCTGAGAAAGGGGCAAAGCACAGCCGGCTGCGGGCACCGACCACCATCCTTTTTGGTTTACCAGAGACTCCGGTGTATCTGTCATAGTGAGTACAACAGTGCCCTCGGGCCGTGCACTGCACCACACCATTCTGCCCGCACCTCACAACCACCGGGCCCCAGGACCAACACCCCCTGCCCACGGAGGGGTCAACACCAGGCTGCAAAACACCGTCCCCGGGAACCTAGTTAACGGCAGCGGTGGTGTCCACATTCACCACAACCAGTGAGTGGCGTCACAAACCTACACCCCTAAACCCCACGGCCTCGGCCGTGAACCTCCCCACCAAAGTCCCTACACGTAGTGCCAGCTTCTCTTCAGAGCGACGTGACCCCCGGGTCCAGGAGGAGCTCGAGCCACCGATGAGCATGGATCCGAACAGCTCGGCAGCCGGCCGAGCCCCGGGGCGGTACATTCACATGGCCATGCAAAATACACACGTTTTGCACGGTCTGTGGGGGGTGTGTGTGTGTGTGTGTGTGTGTGTGTGTGTGTGTGTGTGTGTGTGTGTGTTCAGCATGTGCGGTCAGTGTGCTGTGTGACAGCCGTATAGCACATGGGCAGCATGAGTTTCTTTACTTATCTGTCCATGGTACTGCGGTGTCCGGCACTGCTGCTGCTTCCGGGTCCAAGGTAAAGTGAATACTTCAATTACCCCCTCCCCTGTTATTGTAAACCCCTTAAAATTTAATAAAGTATACAAGGTAAAGTGAATAATGCAATGAGCGGAGATTGAAAGCAAGTGACAGCAGTGGTGGAGACAGGAGAGTATAGAAAAGCATTTTCTGTAGCAGAATCTTGGCTTTCTCCGGTACGTGTCACACTGATGTCACACGGATCACATCAGTGTGTGATCCGTGTGACATCCGTGCTGCCGGAGAAAAAAACGGACTTGTCTACGTGTGGAGCACACTGACACGTATGCTCCACATGGACACACTGTCCATGTGAAAACACACACGAGTGCAAAAAGCCTTTGATTTTAATGTGTCAGTGTCTCCGGTACATGTCAAAACGGATGTCACACATAACGGACACACGGATGTGTGAAGGAGGCATAAAAGAAGCTCTAGGGCAGACTCTCGGGGAGATCTATGTCCGGCCCAGAGATCTTAACAGCTCATTTACATATATGTGGATTTCTCTGGAATAAGACATCGTATTGCAGATAGCACAGTATCACTTTATTCACTGTCCTCTGACCTACATGCCCATATAGACGGCTTATGAGGATTGTACCAACTAACAGATTCCTTTTAATGAAAAGAGGCCATCAAATTTTATTACAATGTTAGTATTAATGTTCGCTCATCTCAATCCACTTCTACTCAGGTTACTTCGGTCAAACGAGGTCAGGACTTACAGCTACAATGACCCTTCTACAAATCGTTGTTACAGCCTTATTTAAATAGCTGTATATAATAAGGGCATAAACAAGACAAAATCTGCTGCATAGATCTGGATTAAAATATACTTCACACTTATTACAGTATATAAAGAATCTGTCAGCAGGTTTTCACTTCCTCATCTGACAGCAGCATGATATAGGCAAAGAGATCCTGAATCCAACAGTGTGTCACTTAGATTACTGGGAACAGCTGTTCTGACACAATCCGAATTTTTAGGTTTAGCCATGTAGCAGGGAGTCCAAGGAGCTGTCCAGCCCACACCAGGCTCTCTATAGAAATTGACACCTCCCTGTCAATGTACAGAGGAAGGGGCGTGCTGGACTGCATGTGTGCTTCTAGTCCTGTAATGATAAGGGTCCTGCTGCTTAAACAAACAAAAGATTGAACTGCGACAAAAAAAAAAAAGAAGGGAATTTTGTTTACTTACCGTAAATTCCTTTTCTTCTAGCTCCTATTGGGAGACCCAGACAATTGGGGTGTATAGCTTCTGCCTCTGGAGGCCACACAAAGTAATTACACTTTAAAAAGTGTAACCCCTCCCCTCTGCTATACACCCTCCCGTGCATCACGGGCCCCTCAGTTTTGGTGCCAAAGCAGGAAGGAGGAAACTTATAAATTGGTCTAGGCTAAATTCAATCCGAAGGATGTTCGGAGAACTGAAACCATGAACCAAAAGAACAATTCAACATGAACAACATGTGTACACAAAAAAACAACAGCCCGAAGGGAACAGGGGCGGGTGCTGGGTCTCCCAATAGGAGCTAGAAGAAAAGGAATTTACGGTAAGTAAACAAAATTCCCTTCTTCTTTGTCGCTCCATTGGGAGACCCAGACAATTGGGATGTCCAAAAGCAATCCCTGGGTGGGTAACAGAATACCTCGATAAAAAGAGCCGGAAACCGGCCCCCTCTTACAGGTGAGCAATTGCCGCCTGAAGGACTTGCCTACCTAGGCTAGCCTCTGCCGAAGCATAGGCATGCACCTGATAGTGTTTAGTGAAGGTGTGCAGACTCGACCAGGTAGCCGCCTGACACACCTGCTGAGCCATAGCCTGGTGCCGCAAAGCCCAGGACGCGCCTACGGCCCTGGTAGAATGGGCTTTAAGCCCTGAAGGAATCTGAAGCCCCGATGAACGGTAGGCTTCAAGAATCGGTTCCTTGATCCACCTAGCCAAGGTTGACTTGGAAGCCTGAGACCCCTTGCGCTGGCCAGCGACAAAGAGCGCATCCGAACGGCGCAGGGGCGCCGTGCGAGAAATGTAGATTCTGAGTGCTCTCACGAGGTCTAACAAGTGCAAATCCTTTTCACATTGGTGAACTGGATGAGGGCAAAAAGAAGGCAAGGAGATATCCTGATTGAGATGAAAAGAGGATACCACCTTGGGGAGAAATTCCGGGACCGGACGCAGGACCACCTTATCCTGGTGAAAGACCAGGAAGGGGACTTTGCATGACAGCGCTGCTAGCTCAGACACTCTCCTAAGTGAAGTGACTGCCACTAGGAAGGCCACTTTCTGTGAAAGGCGAGATAGAGAGATCTCCCGCATCGGCTCGAAAGGTGGCTTCTGGAGAGCCGTCAGCACCTTGTTAAGATCCCAGGGTTCTAGCGGACGCTTGTAAGGTGGGACTATGTGGCAAACTCCCTGCAGGAACGTGCGGACCTGCGAGAGTCTGGCTAGACGCTTTTGAAAAAACACTGAAAGCGCCGACACTTGTCCCTTGAGAGAGGCAAGAGACAAACCCTTGTCCAATCCTGATTGAAGAAAGGAAAGAAAAGTGGGCAATACAAACGGCCAGGGAGCAAAACCCCTATCCGAGCACCAGGCTAAGAAGATCTTCCAAGTCCTGTGGTAGATCTTGGCGGACGTTGATTTCCTGGCCTGTCTCATGGTGGCAATGACATCTTGAGATAAACCTGATGAGGCTAGGAGCCAAGACTCAATGGCCACACAGTCAGGTTGAGGGCCGCAGAATTCAGATGGAAAAATGGCCCTTGAGACAGCAAGTCTGGTCGGTCTGGGAGTGCCCACGGTTGCCCCACCGTGAGGTGCCACAGATCCGAGTACCACGACCTCCTCGGCCAGTCTGGAGCGACGAGGATGGCGCGCCTGCAGTCGGACCTGATCTTGCGTAACACTCTGGGCAGAAGTGCCAGAGGGGGAAATACATAGGGTAGTCGAAACTGCGACCAGTCCTGAACTAACGTATCTGCCGCCAGCGCCCTGTGATCCTGAGACCGTGCCATGAATGCCGGGACTTTGTTGTTGTGCCGAGACGCCATTAGATCGACGTCCGGCGTTCCCCAGCGGCAACAGATCTCTTGAAACACGTCCGGGTGAAGAGACCATTCCCCTGCGTCCATGCCCTGGCGACTGAGAAAGTCTGCTTCCCAGTTTTCTACGCCCGGGATGTGAACTGCGGAGATGGTGGAGGCTGTGTCTTCCGTCCACAGCAGAATCCGCCGAACTTCTTGGAAGGCTTGACGACTGCGTGTGCCGCCCTGGTGGTTTATGTATGCAACCGCCGTGGCGTTGTCCGACTGTATTCGGATCTGCCTGCCCTCCAGCCACCGCTGGAACGCTTTTAGGGCTAGATACACTGCCCTTATCTCCAGAACGTTGATCTGCAGGGAGGACTCTGTCGGAGTCCAGGTTCCCTGAGCCCTGTGGTGGAGGAAGACCGCTCCCCACCCTGACAGGCTCGCGTCTGTTGTGACCACAGCCCAGGATGGGGGCAGGAAGGATTTTCCCTTCGACAAAGAAGTGGGAAGAAGCCACCACTGAAGGGAGGTTTTGGCTGCTCTTGACAGGGAAACGTTCCTGTCGAGGGACGTCGACCTCTTGTCCCATTTGCGGAGAATGTCCCACTGAAGTGGACGCAGATGAAACTGCGCAAAGGGAACTGCTTCCATTGCTGCCACCATCTTCCCTAGGAAGTGCATAAGGCGTCTCAAAGAGTGTGACTGACCCCGAAGAAGAGATTGGACCCCTGTCTGTAGTGAACGCTGTTTGTCCAGCGGAAGCTTCACTATCGCTGACAGGGTATGAAACTCCATCCCGAGGTAAGTCAGGGATTGGGTCGGTGTCAATTTTGACTTTGGGAAATTGATGATCCACCCGAACCTCTGGAGAGTCTCCAGGGCAATGGTCAGGCTGTGCTGGCAAGCCACCCAGGAGGGTGCCTTGACTAGGAGATCGTCTAAGTAAGGGATCACAGAGTGGCCCTGAGAGTGTAGGACCGCCACCACTGTTGCCATGATCTTGGTGAAGACCCGTGGGGCTGTCGCCAAGCCGAATGGCAGTGCCACGAACTGAAGGTGTTCGTCCCCAATGGCGAAACGCAAGAAACGGTGATGTTCGGGTGCGATCGGCACATGGAGATAAGCATCCTTGATGTCTATCGATGCTAGGAAGTCTCCTTGTGACATTGAGGCGATGACCGAGCGGAGAGATTCCATCCGAAACCTTCTGGTGCTGACATGCTTGTTGAGCAGTTTGAGGTCTAGAACGGGACGGAAAGATCCGTCCTTTTTTGGCACCACGAACAAGTTGGAGTAGAAGCCGTGACCATGTTCCTGAGGGGGAACGGGAATCACCACTCCTTCTGCCTTCAGCGCATTCACCGCCTGAAAGAGTGCAGCGGCTCGCTCTGGGGGCGGAGATGTTGTGAAGAAACGAGTTGGAGGACGAGAGCTGAACTCTATCCTGTAACCGTGAGACAGAATGTCTCTCACCCATCGGTCTTGGACATGTGGCCACCAGGCGTCGCAAAAGTGGGAGAGCCTGCCACCGACCGAGGATGCGGTTTGGGGAGGCCGAGAGTCATAAAGAGGCCGCCTTGGTGGCGGTGCCTCCGGCGGTCTTTTTAGGCCGTGCCTTAGACCGCCATGCAGAAGGGTTTCTCTGGCCCTTCTCCGACCTGTTTGACGTGGAGGAACGTGACTTGGCCGAGGGCCGAAAGGACTGAAACCTCGATTGAAACTTCCGCTGTTGAGGTTTGTTTTGTTTAGACTGGGGTAAGGACGAGTCCTTTCCCTTGGATTGTTTAATAATTTCGTCCAATTGCTCGCCAAACAAACGGTCGCCAGAAAATGGCAAACCGGTTAAGAATTTCTTGGAGGCAGAGTCTGCCTTCCATTCACGTAGCCACATGGCTCTGCGGACTGCCACCGAATTGGCGGATGCTACCGCTGAACGGCTCACCGAGTCCAGGACGGCGTTCATGGCGTAGGACGAAAAAGCCGACGCCTGAGAAGTCAGAGACACAACCTGCGGAGTAGCGGTGCGTGTGACCGCCGTAATCTCAGCCAGACAAGCTGAGATAGCTTGGAGCGCCCACACTGCCGCAAATGCTGGAGCAAAAGATGCTCCTATGGCTTCATAGATGGATTTCATCATGAGCTCTATTTGCCTGTCAGTGGCATCCTTGAGCGATGAGCCATCTGCCACTGAAACCACAGATCTGGCCGCCAGCCTAGAGACTGGAGGATCCACTTTTGGACACTGAGCCCAACCCTTCACTACTTCCGGGGGGAAGGGATAACGTGTGTCATTAAGGCGCTTAGTAAAACGCTTGTCCGGGTATGCTCTGTGCTTCTGGACAGCATCCCTGAAATTAGAGTGATCGACAAAGGCACTCCGTGTACGTTTGGGAAACCGAAACTGGTGTTTCTCCTGCTGTGAAGCCGCCTCCTCTACAGTTGGAGGAGAAATTTCTAGCACCTGGTTGATGGACGCTATAAGGTCATTTACTATGGCGTCCCCTTCAGGTGTATCTAGATTGAGAGCACCGTCAGGGTCTGAGCCCTGAGCTGCGCTTTCCTCTTCATCCTCTAGAGAGTCCTCATGCTGAGACCCTGAGCAGTGTGATGAAGTGGAGGAAGGTCCCCAGCGAGCCCGCTTCACCGGTCTGGGACTGCGGTCCGAGTCGGAGTCCTCACCGTGGGACCTATGTGTCACCTCAGGAGCAGATTGCTGCGCCAACTGAGGGGGACCTGGGGACGAATAACGCACAGTGCCCTGCATCTGTGTTGTTGGTCTGGACTGCAAGGCTTCTAGTATCTTAGCAGACCATTTGTCCATAGACTGAGCCATGGACTGTGAAAGCGACTCAGACAGTTTGTCAGCCAAAACTGCAAACTCTGTCCCTGTCACCTGGACAGTGGGAACCGGTGTCTCTACCTGAGCCGGGGGTCCCACCAGTGCGTGAGGCTCCGGCTGAGTGAGTGTCACAGGGGCCGAGCATTGCACACAGTGAGGGTAGGTGGAACCTGCAGGTAGCATAGCCGCACATGAGGTACAGGTTGCAAAAAAAGCCTGTGCCCTGGTACCCTTGCTCTTTGCAGACGACATGTTGTTGTCCTCCAAGAGATCAGTAAGGGATCACCGTGAACACTGAGGGATATATATAGCCCCAAGTTACAGTACAGCCGAAACAGCCATACAAAGGATATATATATATATATATATATATACACAGTTCGGCACTCAGGGGAGTCCAGCACCGGCAGACCGGTGTGGCTTACCAACCGCTTGTGTGGCCACCAGATTCCCTGCCCCGGGTCTCCCTCAGCTGCAGCCAGAAGTTCTCCACCGCAGACTGTGCTGAAAAAATGGCTGACGGCGTTCTCTGAGGAGGAGGGAGGCGTGGGCGTAGTCACAAAAGAGCGGGAATCTGGTGCCCCAGCGTGAGTAGTGAGGGGGGCGGAGGACAGCTCAGTGTACTCCAGCCCTCACTGTCGGCGTCATACCGACCGTCCCGCCCTTTTCCCTGACTGGCAGGCCTGGGGGCGGGAGAATCCAATACTAGGCCGCAAAAGCCGGGGACTAAAGTTAAAACCGCGGCCGGCCGGCAGTGCACGGTCGGCGTGGTAGTCCCGGACCCATATCCCCGCCGCAGTCGCTGCAGCGTCCGGGCCCAAGGTGCTTTATGCGCCGTCCCAACGGGGACACAGAGTACCTGTGGATGCAGGGCCATGTCCCTGACGATACTCCGTCTCCTGTCCGGCAGATTCCCCCAGGGGCTGCGGAGGGAGACCGGTCCCAGTGTCTGGATGACCAGATAGGATCCCACTTCCCCAGAGCCCCTAAGGGATGGGGAAGGAAAACGGCATGTGGCTCCAGCCTGTGTACCCGCAATGGGTACCTCAACCTTAACAACACCGCCGACCTGAGTGGGGTGAGAAGGGAGCATGCCGGGGGCCCCATAGGGGCCCTCTCTTCTTCCATCCGATAAAGTCAGCAGCTGCTGCTGACTAAAACGTGGAGCTTGCGTGAATGTGTGCCTCCTTCAACACAAAGCAAAAAACTGAGGGGCCCGTGATGCACGGGAGGGTGTATAGCAGAGGGGAGGGGTTACACTTTTTAAAGTGTAATTACTTTGTGTGGCCTCCAGAGGCAGAAGCTATACACCCCAATTGTCTGGGTCTCCCAATGGAGCGACAAAGAAAAAAAGACATGCCTGAAAGTTCTTTGTTAACCCTTGCAACATGCAGACTTGAACTTACATAGCAAAAACCTGCTGACAGATTCCCTTTAATATACTTACAATTGGATTTGAAGCTACTGTTTGCATTAGTGTTGTTCTGTACTACGTTTTAGGCGTATTATTGTGTTTAGGCTTGTTTGGAGTTAAAAATGGGACATCTACTACTCGGGCAACCTCTTCTCATTCATTATATTTCCCCCATGTAGAATAAAAACACCTTATACTCACGTCCGGTACCATGTCTCTTGTAAAGTCACATGAGCCCTGCAGCCAATCAGTGGTTCCAATAGGCCCCTTCAGTTGCTCCTTTGGACAAAACGGACATCCAGAAGTAGTGAGAACAGCACCTGCTCTGAGACGACCTCCGGATGTCCGCTGCATCAAGTCATGTGAGACCTGGTGTTGCTGAAATGGCACTACCCTCCAAAGAGGACGATAAGGAGTTTTTATTCTACAAGGGAAATATTGTAATTGAGAAGGGCTTGTCCGAGAAATGGACATCCCCTTTTAGAGATCAGTGTTATGTCCTGCAAGTTTCTATGCAGTTGTGTTTAATATACTAAAGGCAGTTTTACACGCTACGACATCGCTAGCGATGTCGAGCGCTAAAGCACCCGCCCCCATCGTACATGCGATATTTTGTGATCGCTGCTGTACCGAACATTATCGCTACGGCAGCATCACATGCACAGACCTGCTCTGCGACGTCGCTGTGACCGGCGAACTGCCTCCTTTCTAAGGGGGCGGTTCGTTCAGCGTCACCGCGACGTCACAGCGGTGTCACTGAACCACTCCCCAATAGAAGCGGAAAGGCGGAGATGAGCGGGACGTAACATCCCGCCCACCCCCTTCCTTCCACATTGCCGGCAGCCGCAGGTAAGGTGAGGTTCCTCGTTCCTGCGGTGTCACACATAGCGATGTGTGCTGCCGCAGGAGCGACGAACTACTTCGTACACCGAGCAGCAGCGATATTCGAGAATAGGGGGGGGGGGATGTCACCGATGAGCGATTTTGACCGTTTTTGCGACTATTCAAAATTGCTCATAGGTGTCACACGCAACGACATCACTAAAGCGAACGGATGTGCGTCACAAATTCCGTGACCCCAACGAGATCGCTTGAGCAATGTCACAGCGTGTAAAGCGGCCTTAAGTCTTGGAGTTTGTACGTTCTCCCCGTGTTTGCGTGGGTTTCCTCCGGGTTCTACAGTTTCCTCCCACACGCCAAAGACATAGAGATAGGGAATTTACATTGTGAGCCCCAATGGGGACAGTGATGATGAGATCTGTAAAGTGCTGTGGAATATGATGGGGTTATAAAAGTAAAATAAAACCGCACACAATGTTCGCTTACTATATACACATTTATTTCAGGTTACGATTGTAAATCAAACAAAGCCATACACAGTTTAAGTAAAAAAAAAAAAAATCTAATCAAATATTACAACAATTACAATAAAAAGTTTAGTTTACTTTAGCTTAGGTTAGAACAATTCTGTACAGGCCACACGTGCTGTAAATCAGGTCATATAGTACGTATGAACGCTTCACCTGCTATAGGGAGCTGCTCATACACATTATGTACATAGAATTACTGGAAATGTCCCATTTACTCTTCAGCGACCTGCTGTGGGCAGCTTGGATGTGATGTCAGTGCGGTCAGATCATTGATTACTACATGAAACATTCTCAATAATAATTATGGAACTAGTAGGCAACTTCCTAACCAAGAGTAAAGAGTGAATTCTTAAGGGTATATTCATACACATTTGTAAAGGGTTTGTATGCCTATGAATTATGCAAATTTACCACTTAAAGGGCCTTTGATGGCAAAATGGTAAGTGCATATAGAGCAATCTGCAAAAACACTCCAACTACTGTAATCACGCCCTGCACATAAGAGGTCAATATGAGTAATAGGGGAATGCAGCTATAGGAAAATCACAGTCGCCATTCTTACTCAGGTCGAGAATACAGGCACCATAGACTATCTATATTGTAATGTAGACTAGAATTAGTGCAAATCTATTCCATAAGCAAAATGATTTGTTGCCGCAGCATGGGAGCGGGAGTGTCGCTTCTCTCCGCTGCGGGAATCCGATGCTGCGCTTTTGATCAAATAGCCTGGAACGACATCACTCGATAATGAAGCGGTTATCAAAAGTAGAGCGACGGATGGCGCGAAGTATGAGGCAGTACACCCGGTCTCCCACTGGAGTTCACCGCATGAATAGATTGGCACCAACGCCAGTAGGCACCTGCAATTGTGCTGTGTCCAACAGACATCAAAATAGGGATCTATCAATTGTGAAATACAATGAAACATGCCCAAGTAAGAATAACCTGTATTAGGCGAATAGATTTAAAAGGACTGTGTGAACAGTCATTCTGTGCTGACCAACTACAGGCACTCAGTGCATCATGGCAGGGTCTTGAAAGCAAAGATTCACCTCCATGTTAAAAGTATTAGGTCGGCACAGAATGACTGCTGAAACCAAGTACCTGCACTCGGGGCATCATGGCGTGGCTTCTCATTTAAGTCCACCTTCCCACCCATTTGTTTTCCTTCATCTCTGCCCTTTTCTGAGCTGTCAATCAAAAAAGAGGGGGGTGGAGATAGAGGGAAAACAAGCAGGTGGGAAGGTGCACGTAAAGAGAACCACCACCAGGATTTTCCTATATAAACTAAAGCCAGTTCTATACTGGCACTATCATGCGGATTCTATACATATCTTAGTTGTGAGATCGGATGTATACTTTCTGAAATAAAGGCACGTAAAATTTGTGAAATGCAATGTTATTTGATTGATAGCAGCTACAGAATAGCTAATAGGTGGGTCGGGTTTTGCTAGTTATTCCAGCCCTTTTCTGCTTGCCTGTCATTCCTCCCTCTGTAATAACAGACAGGGGGGAGGAAGGACAGGCAGCAGACAGAGGCGGAAATAACTAGCAAAAGCCAACCCACCTATTAGTTATTGCACCTCTCATCAAATAACCGTGCATTTCACAAACTTTACATGCATGTATTTCAGAAAGTATACATCCGATCTGAAAACTAAAGTGATGTTTAGAATCAGCATAACAACACCATTATAGCACTGGTTTTATTTCTATAGGAAAATCCTGGTGGTTGGTCCTCTTTAAATGATTAGCCCCACCATGATACACTGAGTGAATGTACTTTGTTTGAGCAGAGTCATTCTGTGGTGACAGTCATTTAAACATGAAGGTGAACCTTTGCATTCAAGCGGTTTTCTGGGATCAGAATATTAGCAGACTATTCTCAGCACAGGCAATGTCTGATTGGCGAGTGTTTCACTCTTTGTATCTTCATTGATATGCAGTTTGAGGGGCGGTGGAGGTCAGCAATCAAATAATGTTAGTCTATACTTAAGAGAAGACGATAATCCGGTCCTAGAGAACCCTACAAGGCTGGTGCAAAAAGTTGGTATACATTGTATGTTGTATACGCCTAGGTTATACTTTACGTCTGTGTATCAACAATTGGGTATCACAGCCATCGTGTACATATGTATGTCAGATATTAAATGTGAGTCCAGGCCAAACCTGAAATACACTTACAGCTCAAAGAAGAGTATTTACCAGGATGAATAAAACAACGGGTCAAGAAGTAAAACATGACTTATATAACAAATCCCCCCCCCCCCCTCCAGCAATGGTGTCATGTTGGCAGATCTGATCATTGCGGCCAATACCTGGCATAGGTCACACCACTGAGGTCAGGACTTGGCTTCGGTGGTCACTTGTGTAGACCGCGCAACATCACTGCCATAAAACAAAGCATGGAGCCCTGAGCTGGACTAGTGGGAAATTCATCAGGTGACTAATGCTATTACATTGTATATTGAAATCTCCATACCAGGACCATTTTTTATTAATTCCCAAAAAAACCCTTTTCCCACCATTTACATGCCCATTATTGTCTCAGTTCCAAGTATCAAACACAATATATATTAACAAGCATGTTTTCCTTTCAATAATTGATTATATATTTAATTTGCAAGATTGTCACATGTGAATGGTGGTTTCAACTATTCCTATTAAACAGTACTGTCAGGGTGATCAAAAATGTGCTCAAAATTGGTCCTTGTATGTACAATGGTAATTACGTGAACAGTCATGTCATCCTCATAATGATATGGGGTCTAAATGATGAAGGGAATCTGTCAGCAGGATATCACCCCCAAACTATTTGTATGTGCATGTAACTCTTTCAAAGGACAAGTCTAGCAATACCGTTACATGGCTGGTCTGTTCCTTCATTACTGAGAAACCAGGGTTTGAATTTCTATGCAAATTGATATGAAGACCTGAAGCCTCTGTCACTCCAGCTCTTTTCCCCATTCAGCTCCTCCTCCTGCTGACTGATTACTCCTTTGCCTGTAGTCACACAGCATAGAGGCTATCCATTAGAGTCATTCACACTGATGTATAAGGGGTACTTCTCACATAGCGAGGTCGCTAGCGAGATTGCTGCTGAGTCACGTTTTTTTGTGACGCACCAGTGACCTCATTAGTGATGTCGCTGTGTGTGACACTGAGCAGCGATCTGGCCCCTGCTGTGAGATCGCTGCTCGTTACACACAGCCCTGGTTCGTTTTTTGGTTGTTGCTCTCCCGCTATGAAGCACACATCGCTGTGTTTGACAGCGAGAGAGAAACGATCTGAATGTGCAGGGAGCCAGCTTCTGCGGACGCTGCTAACCAAGGTAAATATCGGGTAACCAGCCTGGTTACCCGATATTTACCTTGGTTACTAGCGTCCGCCGCTCTCAGGCTGTCAGTGCCGGCTCCCTGCACAATTAGCCGGAGTACACATCGGGTAAATAAGCACAGCGGTTTTCTTATTAACCCGATGTGTACTCTGGCTAGGAGTGCAGGGAGCCAGCGCTAAGCGGTTTGCGATGGTAACCAAGGTAAATATCGGGTAACAAAGTGCTTGGGTACCCAATATTTACCTTAGTTACCAAGCGCAGCATCGCTTCCACACGTCGCTGCTGGCTGGGGGCTGGCTGCTGGTGAGATCTGCCTGATTGACAGCTCACCAGCGACCATGTAGAGACGCAACAGCGATCCTGACCAGGTCAGATCGCTGGTGGGATCGCTAGAGCGTCGCTAAAGTGTGACGGTACCCTAAGGGCAATGCGAGGAAAGGAAAAAAAAAAACAAAAACACCACATTACATACGGATGCTATGAAGAGGGGGGAGAAACCAAACACACACTCACATGACAACAAGTTACCCATATGGATTCCACTCGTCCAACCTTTCAATAGCAGAATCGGACCAGATTATTACATCACGGTGTGCGAGTACCTAATGCAGGAGGCGGCGCTGAAATGGGAATAGAGCTGGAGTGACGGGCTTCAAATCTACTGTAGTGCTTTGGAATTAAATCAAAGACTGATTTCTCAGCATCAGAGGAATGGTCTTGGCCATTTATAGATATTTGCTTAACTTGTCTTTGAAAGAGCTACTCGTGCATATAAATAACTTAAGGGAGAGTGAAATCCTGCTGACAGATTTTCTTTCAGGCCTGTTCATTAGTAGTTTAGAAGCTAAAAATCACAAATCACCAAAATTGTTTAATATATATATATATATATATATATATATATATATATATATATATATATATATATATATATATATATATATATATATATATATATATATATATATATATATATATATATATATATATATATATATCCTTTATCCATAAAATAGGCTTTATTAACCTTACCAATTTATGAAAGGCAATGTACATTTTATTTTTATTTTATTTATTTAATTTATTTTAAATATTTTCCCAGTACATTTAGGGGAAAAAAAATAAATTTTGCAATGTGTTTCTTAAAGGGGCTCTATGACAGTTAATTTTAACCCCTTCACTGCTCTGTACAGCACAGGCAATCGTAGCATCCAGTATTCTAAAGGGACTAGTAAAAACAGAAAGTGATAAAAAAGTTTAAAAAAAAATTAAAAAGAAAGAAAAAGTTCAAATCACTTTTTTGCCTCATTGAAAATAAAATAAAAAAAAATAGACATTTATTATCACTGCATTCAAAAAGTCTGATTTATCAAAATAGCAAATAAACTTATCCAAAAGGTACACAGTGTAATAATAAAAACATTCTAAAAACGCCAGAATTAGGGTTTTTTGGCCACCACAACAATACTGCAATAAAATGCAAGACGTTGAGAGAAAAAAAAAACAAAAACAAAAACAATCACGTCTACCCAAAACCGGTATCAGTAAAAATGTCAGCTCAGCGCGCAAAAAAATAAAATCACCACACAGCCCTAGATCCCGAAATATGGAACTGTTGCAGGTTTCAGAAAATGGCTCAAAATTATTTTTTTTTTTTTACAATCTTCTGAATTTTTTTTCACCAATGAAATAAATACATGTTTTGTATCTACATACTCATTCACCTGGGTAGTTAGTCAGTTTTACCATATAGTGAACATGGTAAATAAAAAACCCAAATAACATTTGTGGAATTGCAGTTTTTTGCATTTTTACGGCACTTAGAAAAGGGGGGAAAAATTCAAAGTGATAAAAAGAGTTATTGGAAAAATAATAAGTTCCATAATTGCATTTGTTAAAATAATTTTTTTTAAAAAAATTCCTGTGTTGAGAAAACCTTCTAAATGTACTCCTGCTATGTGCTGTGTAATGGCCGTGTCTTACCGTACAGAGTAATGATCTGATAGTACCACATCTCCAGGGCAGGGGAGATGCAATCATAGCTGATTCTTTCTGTGAGGTAAAAGATGTTTAAAAACTGTCAAGGAAATGTTTTACCTCACAGAAAGCACCGCACCGAATCACAGCTGTATCCATCTGTACACTCACTTCCTCCCCTGCCCAGGAGATGTGGTGTGATCAGACCATGTCCCTGTACAGTTAGACACGGCCATTACACAGTACATATCAGGGACACATATGATTCTCAGCACAGGAACTTTTTTTTTTTTTTTTTTTTAAACACATCCAATTGTGTAAATTATTATTCTAAGATCTATTGATTAAAATGAACTTTGATAATTGGGAAAATGCACTTTAAATAGTCAATTTCCACTTTCTAATTTAGACCTAATGCAAACTTCATAATATGTGTACACACTGTATTTGGGCAGTAAAAAAAAAATGGTGAAGCCAAAAAGTGCACACAACCTTCTTTTCCTGAACCCACTATACTCTGTAAACTCTGTTTTAGTCCAAAAATTAAGCACCATTGCTGTTTAGAGGGAAAAACTATGTATTACAATATTTTCTTAAAAATAAATAATCCAAACAAATTAGGATTATAATCAGACTTCTGATTTGTCTTCTGAGACGGCAACTCTACATCTATATATCTAAAGAAACTCAATGAATGAACATGAACTCAATGAAAACCTATTAAACACGTCTGTGCAAAACGTAATCTACCTACAGAAACTTCTCTTCAGCTTTTAGAAGTATTTTTTAATGCACTTAAGGTCTTAAACCCCAATTCATTACTACAATTTTCCTTTACTAATAAGCTATTGTATATACAAAACGCTTTATGCTTTTACATCATTTCATACTAAACGTTTAATAACTTTTATAATAAATCTAAAACTGTACAATAATTTACAACCTAATACAGAAGAGACGTTCCCTTCTAATACTGTAGTTCATAAAAGGCAGCTAGATGATGAAGATGGATGGGTGCCAGGTATAGAATAGCGAGGGACGAGAGAATAGCCTTCGTTGCCTTTGTGGAGGGATCTAGTGATACAGCCTTTGGCTTCTTGCTCTCTGAAGCTTTTATCTATCCATGTATACAGAACCCAAGACAAAAAATATGAAGTCTAATGCCGGCATCACACGGTACGATATATCGTACAATATGTAGTCGGGGGTCACGGAATTCGTGGCGTACATCCGGCATCGTTAGAGATGTCGTACCGTGTGACACCTCCGAACGACTGTGAACGAGCAAAAATACCTTATCGTTGCTCGTTGACACGTCGTTCATTTTCAAAGTGTCGTTCCTCCTTCTGTGCTCCGGTTGTTCATCGTTCCCGGGGCAGCACACATCGCTCCGTGTGACACCCTGGGAACGCCGAACTGCAGCTTATCTGCATCCCACCGGCAATGCGGAAGGAAGGAGGTGGGTGGGATGTTATGTCCCACTCATCTTTGCCCCTCCGCTGCTATTGGACAGCGGCTGTGTGACGTCGCTGTGACGCCGAACGTCCCTCCTCCTTCAGGAAGAGGATGTTCGCCGCCTACAGCGACGTCGTCCCGGAGGCAAGTACATGTGACGGGGGCAATTGACTTTGTGCGACACGGGCAACTAATTGCCTGTGACGCCCAAACGACGAGGGCGGGTACGATCGCTCGTGTGATCACACAGAGTGACGCCGGCATAAGGCTGGGTTTAATCACGTGGCTCTGGATTCCTATCTTTAAGGGCTACAGACGAAAGTCACAAAAGAGCCACTAAGGTTTGCCAAAAACGTAATGTGAACATATCGTAAAGGCATATAGGAGGGACAGTATGGACCTATAGACTGCTATGCATCTAGTATTAAAACTCCATACAACTCAGAAGATGTGTGTGCACGAGTATGGCTAAAAGAATAAAACTAATGGGCATTAAAAGAAACCAACAAATAGTCACTATGGTCTCAGATCATCAAGACAGGCGACAGTCACACTGGTCTTAAGAGGACCAACCACCAGGATTTTCCTATATAAACTAAAGCCAGTGTTATACTGGCGCTATCATGCTGATTCTATACATACCTTTAGATGTGAGATCGGATGTATACTTTATAAAAAAACAGGCAAGTAAAGTTTGTGAAATGCACGGTTATTTGATTGATAGCAGCTACAGAATATCTAATGGGTGGGTCAGGTTTTGCTAGTTATTCCCACCCCTGGCCTTCCTCCCCTGTTTCTGTTACTACAGGAGGAGCAAGGACATGCAGCAGACAGGGGTAGGATTAACTAGCAAAATCCGAACCGCCTATTAGATATTCTGTAGCTGCTATCAATCAAATCACAGTGCATTTCCCAAACTTTACTTGCCTGTATTTCATAAAGTATACATCTGATATCACAACTAAAGCTATGTACAGAATCAGCATGATAGCACCAGTATAGCACTGACTTTAGTTTATATATGAAAATCCTGGTGGTCGGTCCTCTTTAATAGGGGGACATGCTGGAGTTAGATGTTCTTGATCCATTAAAAGGCGCCTCTTAGTGAATCAGGCACGTCTCAAAATAAATTGTACTCCAGTTAGGGATTAGAGTAAGTTTTTTTGGAATAAGGCACGCCACTTTTATTGGAGCTGAGTGGAACTGGTGTGAAAACGTCACAAGTCACAATTTTTGCGCACCTCCATATTAAAGATTGAGTGACTTCTCAAAGCAATTTATACAAGAATTTTGGTAGAATCTATTTGATGAATCGGGGCCTATGTATAAAAAATGGTAACTTAAGGCTAGGATGTTTAATGGTTAGAACAACCAACAGCCTAGGATATCTGTATAGGCGTTACACTAGTGTTGAGAACTGAAGGAAACACTACATGGTTTTACAATGATAAATAGCATCATGACATTTCCATGTTTTATTAGATCTTACATCTGGGGCTGCTCTTCAGATACCAATTCTACGGCTTGTATATGCATTTTTATATCCCGGACATTGCTATATAGCCAGCCGTACACATACTTGCCTGAAAGATCCTATAGAAGAGGCACGCACAACTTCAGTCTTCAGGAGCCGCCAACACTGTGTATTTTCAGGATTTCTTTAGTAGCGCATAGGTGATAAATTTAACTACGTGCACAGGTGACGATACCAACACCCATGCAATGCGCAGATAATCCTGAAAACACGCACCGTCAGTGGGCATTGAGGACTGGAGTTGTGCACCCCTGCTATAAAAAGTATTTCTGGTTTATTTCTACCATATACGTTAGATAGTTGTTGGTCGATGAAAACAAAATGACCAGGCATCAGGGCCGGCTCCAGGTTTTTGTGGGCCCCGGGCGGAAGAGTCCCAGTGGGCCCCATAAACACGCAGACACACACACATACACAGATACATACACGCACATATACATATTTAAAGACAAACTCACAAAAATACATATAAACAGACAAATCTATACAGTCATATACACTGACATACATAGATACACATCATACATGCATACATACAGAGACACACACTGCTATGCTGCATACATACATATAATCAGACACACATACTGCTCTGCTACATACATACAGACACACACACACTGCTCTGCTGCAGACATACATATAAACAGACACACATACTGCTCTGCTGCATACATACATGCATACATACAGACAGACACGCATACTGCTCTGCTGCATACATACATGCATACACGCATACTAGTTAGCATGCATACATACAGACACGTATACTGCTCTGCTGCATACATACAGACACGCATACTGCTCTGCTGCATACATACATGCATACACGCATACTGCTTAGCATGCATACAGACACGCATACTGCTCTGCTGCATACATACATGCATACATACAGACAGACACGCATATTGCTCTGCTGCATATATATATATATACACATACATACACGCATACTACTCTGCTGCATATATACATACATACATACAGACACACACACACTGCTCTGCTGCATATATACATACATACAGACACGCATACTGCTCTGCTGCATATATACATACATACACGCATACTGCTCTGCTGCATATATACATACACACACACTGCTCTGCTGCATATATACATACATACAGACACGCATACTGCTCTGCTGCATATATACATACATACATACAGACACGCATACTGCTCTGCTGCATATATACATACACACACACTGCTCTGCTGCATATATACATACATACAGACACGCATACTGCTCTGCTGCATATATACATACATACAGACACGCATACTGCTCTGCTGCATATATACATACATACAGACACGCATACTGCTCTGCTGCATATATACATACAGACACGCATACTGCTCTGCTGCATATATACATACAGACACGCATACTGCTCTGCTGCATATATACATACATACAGACACGCATACTGCTCTGCTGCATATATACATACATACAGACACGCATACTGCTCTGCTGCATATATACATACACACACTGCTCTGCTGCATATATACATACATACATACAGACACGCATACTGCTCTGCTGCATACATACATACAGACACGCATACTGCTCTGCTGCATATATACATACATACAGACACGCATACTGCTCTGCTGCATATATACATACAGACACGCATACTGCTCTGCTGCATATATACATACAGACACGCATACTGCTCTGCTGCATATATACATACATACATACATACATACACGCATACTGCTCTGCTGCATATATACATATATGCAGTAGCTCCGCCCACAGATGCTGCTCAATGCAGGAGAACACAGTGAACGCTGTGGTCTGCGAGCCTTAAAGGGCCGGCAGCCACAGTTTCCACTGCCAAGGATTGCAGTCCCTGGAACTCGGCCCGGGGGCAGCAGAACTGACGAGGCCGAGTGGGCCCCCCCAGCTCTCCAGGGCCCCGGCATTTGCCCGGGTATGCCGCGTGCCGACGCCGGCCCTGCCAGGCATATTGAATCCAATATGCCTGATCCTTCTCTCCTCATTAGTTGAATAACTCATCTAATGTGTATGGCCATCTTGGTCTTCCTTATTATGAAGCCGTGGTGCATCATGTGTCTATGTCATACACACGCGCCGGCATTGAGGTCCTGCGCAGGCGCACTTTGATCTGCCCTGCTCAGGGCAGTGAAAGTATTTTAGTGCGCCTGCGCAGGACCTCAATGCCGGCGCGTGTGTATGACGTAGACGCATGATGCACCACGGCTTCAGAATAAGGAAGACCAAGATGGCCGAAAGGGGAGGCGCTGGTCCCGGAGATCGGCGCCACCCATTTGACCATTGTGCACGGGAGCAACCTTCTAGGTAAGTAGTATAAAGTCATTTTTATGTTCTACACAGCGGCCTGGGCTCTTACATACAGCATGTTAGAATGCTGTATATAAGAGCCCACTGGAGGTGGCCGCAGCTTATAGGGCAAAAAACTGGTGACAGGTTCCTTTAACGTTGGGTCATCAATATCATAAGCCTGGACAACTGCTTTAATTGAGCTTCTCAATACAATGAACATTAATCTATACACAACTCTATTAAAATTAATTAGGAGAAAATTCAGACTACAAATTTGGACATCACTGACAAGGCACAAAGTAAGGCTTCATTCACACAGCAGCATGTCATCAGTATTTGTATACCCAAACCACGAGCGTCTCCAAATCACAGAACAGGGGTCAATCCCTCAATTATAGTTTCTCTCTGTAAGTTCCACTCCTGGTTTTGGCACTCACAAACACGGATGCAGAATACTGACCAAATACTGACGTGTGAATGAGGCCCAAGGCGAAGTGTTCATAAGCAAGCATCCACAAATAAAGAAACCACACTATGCATAGTACACCCACTTACCACTATACTAATAAAGCCCAATTATCTGTTCACAGACCTAAAATAAGAGAATTAGGGGTAGAACATAGTAGATTTATTTATATTAGATGCATTTCTAGCAGAAATGTGGCAATACTTTACAGATCTTTGAGCAATGTGTTAGAGAAGGGTGGCATTTAATTAATAAAGATCATCTGTCTGCAGGTTTTTGCTATGTAATCTGATAGAAGCATGATGAAGTGGCAGAGACCCCGATTGCAGCGATGTGTCACTTAGTTTACTGGGTGCAGCAGATGTAATGCAATCAATTTCGCCTCCTGTAGATCTAGCAGAGCTCAGAATGCTGAACTGTGTATAGGCACACTCACCACTGATAAGCAACTTTATGTCAATATTCAGAATGCTACCAATCAGTGCTAGGTTAAATCAGGAGGCACGAGACACCTAATCCTGTAGTGATAATATACTGCTGATAAAACACTGATTAAGGCCTCCTTCACACATCTGTGCAAAACATGAACGTTTTGCATGGTCCGTGGTGAAGGTGTGTATGTTTGTCTGTGTGTTTTACGTGTGCTGTCCTTGTGCTATCCATGTGATATCTGGATAACACACGGACAGCATGAGCTAGTATATTGAATGTCTCCAGTGCTGCTGTTTTTGGCGCTGCTGTTACTTCCGGGTCCGTGGCCAGTGCAGTGAATATTCATGAGCTTAATGAGCGAGCCCAGAAGCAACAGCAGAGGCAGAGACAGCAGCGCTGGAGACAGGCAAGTATAAAAATTCTTTATTTTTATGTGACCTGTGGTTTCTCTGGTACGTGTCACACGGATCCCATCAGCTGTGCGGTCCTTGTGACACCCGTGCTGCTGGCAGAAAACGGACATGTCGCCGTGTGGTGCACACAGACAAGCGGGTTCTCCACATGGACACGAGTCCGTGTCTCCAGTACGTGTGAAAAGACACGAATATGTGAAGGAGGCCTAAATTAGCAAAGCACAGCCTAGTAAAATGACAGACTGCCGGAATCCAGGTGTCTGTGTCTACATTTTGCTGCTCTCAGATTACACAGCAAAAACCTGCTGACAGATTCCTTTAATGAAGTTAGAAAATATTCATGACTTTTAATGAGAGGGTTTCAATTAGCTATCACAGAGCTGAAACACACTCTTTTTAACATTAAGAAAACTTGAGGTTATTGACATCTTTCAGCCAAGACACGAAACAGGTGAAAAGAAAAATAGTGATTTTGAGTGAACAGTAAAATACTGAGCAACACACCATAAAGCTGTACAGTATACAAGCCAGCCTGTGTGACCAGCACAAGGAGGATACCACCCTGGGGCGCACGTACAAGAACACATGGACAGTCACAGAAAAAAGGGAAAGAACAATGACGATCTGCAAAAATAGCAACTGAACAAGTCGCACCCTTTACTCTGGTCAATAGATATTCACAAGTCCACTGTGACACGGGTGCGAGCTAAGGGGCTCTTACTACATACATTATATAACAGGATCTACATACCAGTGCAACATATAAAAAAGATACATTTTTAAAAGATCTTAAAAAGGCACATTTTTATTCAACCATGAAGTGTTAAACTTCACCAAAATTAAGGCATCATTCAAAATGGCCTCCCCGAAAATGAGCAGAGTCCGGTATCTATACTTCATACAAAGTGATTTTTTTTTGTTTTGCTATTGTTCAAAATGGAGTTTGCAAGATTCGTGAAGGTGACGGAGGGGAGGTGGAGGAGTTGTTCATTTTTGGTGAATTTGAGATTCGGAGTTCTTCAAGTTTCTTCATATAATCATCTCGTACGGCCAGGAGCTCCATGTAACGCTGTTCCACTGGGTTTGGTTGCTATTGTCAGAGGTAAAAAAAAACAACAAAAAAAAAAAAAAACAAAAGGCAAATAGGTCATTTTAAGCCACCAATAATAACGTCATTGACCATGTATGAGACCAGGCACCCCCCCACCGAAGAAGACATTCGCACCTCCGGCAGTGGCTGGATGTCATCAGGAACACCACAGCTCCGCACCCGGTTTACTGGCCAAGATCTCCTGGTTGTCCAGGATTTTTATATGTACTTGGGATAAAGCATCAATATGAAGCTGTGTAGGTTCGATGCTTTGTCACCCCCACTGGTCAGCGGTTATCGCCTCAAATTGGGGTTGGATGTACAGAACCGGAAGACCGCAGCTCCGAACACTGTAGTGGCCGCTCCTGTTCTCGTCAGTAGAAGTGAGTCTTCAGTTCTCACCTGAATCTACTACACAGTGTAGGGAGCCATGATGTTCTCCTCCATACAAAGTCTACATCCAAACTTTAGAAGATATGGAGTGCCGGTCCTTTATTCACGTTATATACTGTGGATGCCTTCCTCGGACACCTTGGATTGTGTGCCGCCTGGAATACTTGTTTCTACAGTCTACATCCAGTCACCGCCAGATGACATAACAGCTGATCGGTGGGGGCGATTGGTGTAGGACCTTCACAGACATTATACTGATGGATCTATTCCAAGGAGAAGTCAATTATATAAAAAAAAAATACTGGACAAACCCTTCTAAACTGAAAATGTCACTTGATGTATGTGCTTAGCCAACACCTTTGTCCTCTTCAACCAGACATCTGCTTTTCATGTACATGTTCTGAGTTTTTGCACATATAAACACAATAACCAAATGATGTCACAAAAACTCAAAACAGGTCAAATGAGTAAAAAAACAAAATACGTAAAAAAAAACCAAAAACAAATGAAACATGAATGGCATAAGTGTACAAATTGTTTAATGGGCAGGAAATTTTTGGAATATATATTTTTTGCATAGGAGAGAAACGGATGAAACCGTACAATTACCTGCTGTCGGATGCGTGTATTCCACCTAATATAGTAATTGACCCAGAGCTCCAGGTGACGCATGCTAGCAACAGGATACAACACTCGATTGGACTCCTTGGTGTAAAAGGGATTGATATATTTTGACTTTTCACTGTTTATCCAGGACCACAAGGACTGTGTCTTTTCTCTAAGTTTCTAGGATAAAAGAAGCATAAATCTAGCAACTGAAAAGGACAATAAAACATTTCTGCTAGTTAGCAATTGTAAATATCTTCAGGTTGTAATATTGCAACACACACCCAATGGTGCAGCCGAAACACGGCTTTGTTCCACAATTGTGCGGCCATTGGCACGCGTGGTGTGGAGCCTCGGCCGCAATGCCACATAGTCTGGCCGGCCTTTAAGAGTCTGTGGGCCTCCTTGAGAAAGCTGTGGAAGAACATCAGTGACACTGAGGAGATCCGTGAATGTAATAGTGGAGATTTATAGTATATAATATAATATATAATAATATAATATAATATATTAATATATAAAATATAATATAATATATAATAATATATATATAAAACAGAACAAAAAAAAAACCAAAACCCAAAACACGACATTATCCATCCTGACCCATAGATTGTCAATTTGACTAAGGAACATTTCCTTACATTTTTTACAGCATAAACAGTAAAAGCATTTGCTAACTGGTCACTGATGTGTGTAGTCAGGCACCCACAGGTTCGCATAGATGTGGGGTCTCAGCACTTTCTGAAACTCATTATCCCACTACCCTATTGTGAGATGGATCATCATGTACATGTCCATAGTAAGGAATAGAGTTTTAAGGGAATATGTCAGCACAGAATGACTTTTCAAACCAAGCACAGTCACTTAGTGCCCCTCCGACGTAGGCCAGCAGTTCAGTGCCCCTCCGACGTAGGCCAGCAGTTCAGTGCCCCTCCGACGTAGGCCAGCAGTTCAGTGCCCCTCCGACGTAGGCCAGCAGTTCAGTGCCCCTCCGACGTAGGCCAGCAGTTCAGTGCCCCTCCGACGTAGGCCAGCAGTTCAGTGCCCCTCCGACGTAGGCCAGCAGTTCAGTGCCCCTCCGACGTAGGCCAGCAGTTCAGTGCAACTTTCCACCTAATTGTCTTTCATCTGTTGTAACCTTCCATACACAGAATAATGTAAAACAAGTAGGTGGAAGATGTACTGAACAGTTGGATACATGAAGGGTGCATCAAACGCATCAAATCTATTATTCCAAGTCATAGGGGTGGTACAGTATACTGGCAGTCATGGCTGAAAGAAACGTCCTTTTCCTTTGATGGATGGATTCAGCCAGGTGACATCAAAGCAAACGTAATCCAGTGAGTTCAATTCTCTGTACCTCAACCTCAATGAGTATACTGCGTATGACGGAGGCGTTCTGAGCCCGGATAATGCAAGTGTCATCGCTGGATTACAAATACGTCAGCCTGACATCTCTTGGCTGGTGCAGTCAAAGAAAAATGACGTTTCTTTGCACCATGAATGCCAGTATACCATACTGCCCCGATGACTGGGGTGTATTGGTTCTCCATCGTTTAGCTGCAAACCTCATGGAGATTATCATCCGACTGCCTACAGGAGCCTGGAATTGGCTTAATAGGCAATTTTTGTTAATGTCTGGTTCCCTTTCACAAATATAAAATGAGAATGTATCATTTGCTCCTTTGTGTCTGCCTAGTGTCAGTATTCTGTACAGTGTTGCACAGTGTGGCGGTACTTGCCTCTTTTTCCCTTACGGACTCACAGTTAAACAAGAAAGAGCCAAATCGGCAGCTGTAGAGATGATCCAGAATGGTGATCAGAAAGTGCTCATTGAACTCGAATGCTGTGGGAAACTAAAAAGGGAAAATAATTGCACAAAAGTTATAAAAAGCAAAAGACATAATTATACAGTACAGAGGATTTCCCGAGAAGGGCTGATCAATGCAGACCGGGACAGATAGAGAACTTACCTGCTTAGACATTTGCCAAACGCAGTCAATGAACTGAAGGAAGATTGGGGACCTGTCGGCATCAGCGTGGTTTTTGTCACCATGTCCTATTCTCTAAAAGGATAAATAACAGTTTGCACCTTTACTGCTTTCTGTACAGAAAAGTACACAGTATAAAACAAGCACCCTCCGACAATATCCATCCATGGGAGTAACCCAATATTAGTTATAAAATCGTTTCAGGATTTCATGTTAATTTTTTGCTCCTGCTGCAGATGGCCCAGGCACAACTAAGCCCATGCCACTCCGATCACCACATGTATGTCCAGAGGAGGAGCGCTACATGTCATGATTTTGCCTTAACAAAAAGTGTTATATTGTAAAAATAATGTAGCAGATGACGTATGTGCATCCAGATTTCAAGTGTGAGCTGCTAATTTTTAGCTGGCACAGCTGCTTGTATAGACGAGCAATGGAAGCATTTGACCAAGATAAATATTTAACTGACTGTATAAGTCAATGGCTTTTGTATAACATTCCAGGCCACGTCCAGCTCTCGCTATGCTCAGGACACCATCCTTTTTTGCATCATAATTACATGTTAGTATCAACACATCTCATAATTGTGGATATGTCAAAAATGAACTTAGAGTTACTCTAAGTTATTTCATAAATCAATAAAAAAAAAAACAAAAAAAAAAAAAAAACAAAAAACACATTTCTTATAATTGAGATTCTGTGGAGAGGGTGCTAGAGGCAGAGAAAGGGCGCCTAGAGGCCGAGGGAAGGGGTGCTAGAGGCAGAGAAAGGGCGCCTAGAGGCCGAGGGAAGGGGTGCTAGAGGCAGAGAAAGGGCGCCTAGAGGCCGAGGGAAGGGGTGCTAGAGGCAGAGAAAGGGCGCCTAGAGGCCGAGGGAAGGGGGCCTAGAGGCCGAGAAAGGGCGCCTAGAGGCCGAGGGAAGGGGGCCTAGAGGCAGAGAAAGGGCGCCTACAGGCCGAGGGAAGGGGGCCTAGAGGCCGAGAAAGGGCGCCTAGAGGCCGAGGGAAGGGGGCCTAGAGGCAGAGAAAGGGCGCCTACAGGCCGAGGGAAGGGGGCCTAGAGGCAGAGAAAGGGCGCCTAGAGGCCGAGGGAAGGGTGCTAGAGGCAGAGAAAGGGCGCCTAGAGGCCGAGGGAAGGGGGCCTAGAGGCCGAGGGAAGGGGGCCTAGAGGCCGAGGGAAGGGGGCCTAGAGGCCGAGGGAAGGGGGCCTAGAGGCCGAGGGAAGGGGGCCTAAAGGCCGAGGGAAGGGGGCCTAGAGGCCGAGGGAAGGGGGCCTAGAGGCCGAGGGAAGGGGGCCTAGAGGCCGAGGGAAGGGGGCCTAGAGGCCGAGGGAAGGGGGCCTAGAGGCCGAGGGAAGGGGGCCTAGAGGCCGAGGGAAGGGGGCCTAGAGGCCGAGGGAAGGGGGCCTAGAGGCCGAGGGAAGGGGGCCTAGAGGCCGAGGGAAGGGGGCCTAGAGGCCGAGGGAAGGGGGCCTAGAGGTTGAGGGAAGGGGGCCTAGAGGCCGAGGGAAGGGGGCCTAGAGGCAGAGATACTGCTGATAAGACCGTTACAGTTCTCCCCCAGAGAGTACCAACTATGAATCTCATATCTTAATAATGGGAAACTCTGTATTCAATCAAGATACAGTAAATGTTAACAGTGAATTAAAAATGATCAGTCCAAGAGGAGAAAGAAGCAGATTTCTATAAGAAGATATAATACAAGGTTTTTAATTTTCACCTGTACTATCAAGTTATGAATAAATTAAAATTATGGATAATCAACAGTTCTTAAAACCAATTGTTTTCCAAAACAGAACTGTATCTTGATAGCACTAAAGTTTCCGGTCATTCTCACTTTAAAGAGCTTTTCCTGGTCGGTGATATTGATGACCTATCTGATATTATATCAGTGGGGTCCGGCTCTTGGCACGCTACTCATCAGTTGGTTCCAAGTCCTACAGCTGTGTAGCAAATGCCACTTACCCTCCATTGTTTAGCTGGATCAGCCCCATACAGATTATCATAGCTGTGCCTACTCCACTTTATACCCATCCACTTGAATGGGACTGAGTAAGGGCTCATGCGCACGTTGCATATTTGCATGCATTTACGCTGCGTATTGCACTGCAGCGTAAATGCATGCATCCTGCGTCCCCTGCACAATCTATGAAGATTGTGCATGATACGTGCACACGATGCTTTTATGAACAAAGCGATTTGGGTGCTAAAATTTTAACCCAAATGCGTGCATTCATAAAATTAGCATGTCAATTATTTGTGCGTTCTGGATGCAGCTCCCACTCTGTCTATGGTGGGAGCAGCAGCCATAGCGCATGAAATCGGCTTTTGTTAACAAAAATACTGCATTCATTATGCAGTGTTTCGGCAGCGATTTGAAGTGCACATGTGCTGTCAAATCGCTGCAGAATATTCAGCAGGTACGTGCGCATGAGCCCTAACAAGGAGATCCAAAACCACACACAATAAGTGTAGAGCTAGATAGCTAGGCCTGGTACACAATGTACGAAATTTGGTGTCAATGTGTCTTTAATCAGCTGATTCTCACAGGTGTTGGAACTGGACTCCCACGGATCTCATACAGATAACCCTTCCTATGGATATCATTTCTTTTATACTGTATTTGACTTTTCGATATACCCACAAAATTTTGAACAGGCTGCCACAAACTTTCTGAAAAGGAGAGAAAAAAAAAAAAAAAAAAAAAGAAGGTTTCCATACTTACAGATCCAAATTTATGCCCAAAACTAATCCACTCCTTTTGGACCAACACCTCAAAGCCTTCTACAGTTCTATAGTAGCTGTCCAGCATCAGCATAGCCAGAGATGTCAGCTGGGCTGTCCGGTCCCAGCCATCGCTGCAGTGCACGACCACAGAACTCTTCCCGGAAACCACCTTATCCGCCACCTGAATGGCTCCTGTCAGGACCAGCTGAAGAGGGAGGAGAAAGAATGCTCCGGTCAGTACAAACCACTGCAGTGACCACTGTGCCTATACCATACTTATACAGATGATACACTGCAAAGAAATATTATACGCGTGTGTATGTGCATGAGTGTGTGGCTGAGTATGCATGTGTGTGTATATATATGCATGAGTATGTGGATGAGTATGCATGTGTGCGTGTATGAATGCATGTGCATGTTCAGAAAAATTATTCCCCAACTGCTTTGAGTATACTAAAAAAAAAATAGAAGAAAAAAAAAAATAGCAGTCAGACTGTGGAATGCCCTACCACAAGAGATAGTAATGGCAGATACTATAACAGCTTTTATATCAGGGCTGGATAATTTCCTCACTACACACAACATTGTTGGTTATAAATGACTTAGTGACCAAATGTAGAACTGGTGGAGGAAGGTTGAACTAGATGGACTTAGGTCTGTTTTCAACCTAAGTAACTATGTAAATCAATAGCTCTACTCGGGTCGACAGTACTGCAGCCAACATACTGTATGTACTTCTGTGGCTCTGCTTAAGTTGATGGGAAAAGCTGCAAAGATCACTGATTGACTGCAGCGCTATTCATGCAATGACAGTACAGCAGACAATAACAGACACCAGGAGTAGTGGCGGAGATTCAGCACTGGACCTGGGGAGGGTGAGTGAAGCACACTTAACATAGATAAGCAACTCAAAGTAATCATTTCACCTGACAAACTAGTGCGTCAGATGATAGTCCGCTTATGCTGGTGTCACACATCCGGCTTTTCGCCGGTTTGTCGGATTCGGTGTACGCCAGTACAGTGTATAGAGTACAATGGCAGCGCGACAAGCACCGGTCACATGCTGTCATGTGACCGGAGCATGCGATCCGGAGGTTGCTGCGCTGCCATTGTACAGTATACACTGTACTGGCGTGCGCCGAATCCGGCAAACCGGCGAAAAGTCGGATGTGTGAAACCGGCCTTAGACCGTCAATTTTGTGAAAATTGCTAGGCGTGCTGAACTCCATTGTTTCCTCAAAAACTGACACCTGTAGAGGATGAGCGCACACCTATTGTCCCAATCAATCTGTCCACTCAATTACATCTACGAGACAACAATATAGAAAAGATACATACAAAAACACACTAATAATTATAACCCGATGTTGCCCCGGTAGTGATCACTACATATATATGTCTCCCGCTCACCTTAATGTGCTCTAGCCAGTGCGTAGACTCCAGGCTGGATAACCAGTGAGATTCCTCCACTTGTGGAAAGACGATATCTTTCAGTTTCTTCAGAGATTCTCTCATTACGTGAATGTTATGGATATCCAGAAAGACAAGTTCGGCAAACGGATATGCGTCGTCACTCTCGTAGCCTCCTCCTGTTGCCTAAAGAAAGTCCATGTGGGATAGAGAATATTTCTAATTATAAAGTTTGGCTTGAGGCCCCATAAAGCACTCTGCATGGTGTAGCCATCCGCAAGGTAGATCATGACTTATTAATGACACAATCCCAATAACTAAAGTTCCTTAATGACATTTTGCCGGGCTGCATTATATGTACAGTAGATGGCTAGAAAGCCTTTACTGTAAATAGACATGTATCTGGAGCACTTACTGTCTGAGAGCCAGGCTCAATACAGAACTCACAACTTGCGGTTTTCCGGTTGTTGTGATATTATTCCATTTGACTGTTGGATACGTCATTTGTCATTAGCGTCAAGGTTGAGCACATGACCCTTATAGCTTTGTAAGGAAGGTAATGTGTGATGTCCTATAAAACACACATGGACAACATTGTAGGTAGCCTAGTGTTAAAGTAATAAAATCCCCAAATGGTCCTAAATAACAAACTTGACAAAAATAAGTTTAAATGTAATGAATATCAACGAAAGAGAGAGAGAGAGAGAGAGAGAGAGAGAGAGAGAGAGAGAGAGAGAGAGAGAGAAAGAGAGAGAGAGAGAGAGAGAGAGAAAGAGGAAGAGAGAGGAAGAGAGGAAGAGAGAGAGAGAGAAAGAGAGAGAGAGAGAGAGAAAGAGAGAGAGAAAGAGAGAGAGAGAAAGAGAGAGAGAGAGAGAGAGAAAGAGAAAGAGAAAGAGAGAGAGAGAGAAAGAGAGAGAGAGAGAAAGAGAGAGAGAAAGAGAAAGAGAGAGAAAGAGAGAAAGAGAGGAAGAGAGAGAAAGAGAGGAAGAGAGAGAAAGAGAGGAAGAGAGAGAAAGAGAGGAAGAGAGAAAGAGAGAGAAAGAGAAAGAGAAAGAGAGAAAGAGAAAGAGAGAAAGAGAAAGAGAGAGAGAGAAAGAGAGAGAGAGAAAGAGAGAGAGAGAAAGAAAAAGAGAGAAAAAGAGAGAAAAAGAGAGAAAAAGAGGGAGAAAAAGAGGGAGAAAAAGAGGGAGAAAAAGAGGGAGAAAAAGAGGGAGAAAAAGAGGGAGAAAAAGAGGGAGAAAAAGAGGGAGAAAAAGAGGGAGAAAAAGAGGGAGAAAAAGAGGGAGAAAAAGAGGGAGAAAAAGAGAGAAAGAGAAAGAAAAAGAGAGAAAGGAAAAAAAAAATCCCGAATCCGGATCGTGCAGCCGGATTCTTGGGTCCGGGTCAGACCCGGATCAGACGCTGAAACCGCGTGGATCCGGATCTGTAGGCCTCAACTTTGCACCCCTGAACAGAGCTTATGTGATTTCCCAAAAAGCTCCAGTTTTCTCTCATCTGTCCAAGGGACATTCTCCAACAAGCTTTGTGGCTTTTCAATACACGTTTGTAAATTACAAGCTTGCTTTTTTATGATTTGTACTCAGTTGTCCTCCTTGAAGTCCACTTTGGTCCGAGACTGAAGGAGCAATCTGACGCTGATGTACCTGGACCGTGGAGTTCACCTCTAATGTCTTTGGAAGTTGTTCTGGACTCTCGTTACCATTCCTATACAGTTAGCTGCAGTCCCATAGACCTTAACACCTTAAATACAGGGAGAGTTTCCAGGGGGTTTCTTTTGCACTCATTTTTTCCTGCCCTTATTCCAGGAGCCATAACTTTTCTGTCGATATAGTTGTGTGCCAACTGGGATTAATCAGGACTGTGTTAGCGGATTTTTTGTTAATAAGCTAAACAAACATGTATAGTGTACTATAAAACAGGAAACAAATTTCAAGCACGGAAAATTGCAAAAAAAAGTGCGAATACACGATTGTTTTTAAGATATTTTATTCACAGTGTTCACTATATGGTAAAACTGATGTGTCGATGTGATGCCTCAGTTCGGTACAAGTTCATAGATACTAAACATGTATAGGTTTATTTTTATCTAAGGGGTTAAAACAATTCAGAAGTTTATCCAAAAAAGTGGCGTATGTTTTGCGCCATTTTCCGCAACACTTAGCATTCTCAATTTTCGGCATCTATGGCTCAGTGATAGATTATTTTTTGCATCTCGAGCTGACATTTTTAAAGGTACCATTTCCACGCAGATGCTACGTTTTCATCACCCGTTATTGCATTTTGAGCAAAATTTGTGTCAACCAAAAAAAAATTATTTTTTGCGTTTGGAATTTTTTTGCCGCTACGCCATTTATCGATCAGATTAATTGATTTTCATATTTTGATTGGGCATTTCTGAAGCGGCAATACCAAATGTGTGCATATTTATTATTTTGACCCTTTAAATTTGAATGGGGGGCTGATTTGAACTTTTAGATTTTTTATTTTTTTTAAAAAAAATTTTTTTAATGTTTTTTTTTTTTATATATTTTACTAGCCCCCTAGGGGACTATAAGGATCAGCAGTCTGATCGCTCATTCTTTTCTGTTGATCACAGCAACACAGCTGTGAACACCAGGAATGTTTCTGTCTCACACAGTACTCGGCCGTGTGAAACGGGAAGTGAGCCATGATAGCTACAGGAGACATCACATGACCCTGTGCTACCATGGCAACCATCGGCTCCACATGGTCATATCAAGTGACTTCCGATGGTGGCCGGTGAGTAGTTTTACCGCGATCGCCATTAAACCGATGTTGTCAAAACAAATTTTGACAGCACTATTTAAGGGGTTAACAGGTACGGGTGGAATGTGATTCCACTTGTGCCTGTGAGGCACACATGTCAGCTGTACAAATCATGCATAGATCCACCCGACTGTGGGGATTAACACTGACTGCTAGAACATAATTTTACTGCTTGCGGTCATTAAGGGGTTAAAACAGTCCCCTTTGGGGACTTTATACTGCATATGTCCGATCGTTTGAGCTATGTAAAGCAATGCCACAGCATTATTGTATACAGCAGAAATCCCAGTCTGCAATGAACGACATCTTCTAGGAGTTTTCCCAGAAGTAGTGTGATATCAGACACAGGGGTCTTCAGCAGACCCCTAAGCTCTCATTACAACACATCGCCATAACGCGACTGTGACGATTAGGAGATAGAACAGCTCAGAGCGCGAGCCCACATCAAAGGCAGAGAGATGATTATATTGGACCTAGTACGTCATAAGTCGTTAAGGGGTTAAACACCGAATACTACGTGCAACTGTAGTAACAGTAACATCAAGCTGTTTGGAGACTGTCTATAGCGTTCACCTTTAACCTATTTCTCTATACTTTATTTCTAACTTTAGGAAACAACCCTCTCCTTAGCTTTTTTTGGTCCATGTACAGTGTGGTACACACCATGATACCAAACAGCACAGTGACTACTTTTCACCCTCTATATAGACAAACTAACCGATTACAAGTTTGTAGACACACGTGGTGCTAATAACAAAACACTTCTTAGGATCCTCAGTTCTGTGTAGCTTCACTGTGGCCAAGAGAGACTAAATTATAAATAAGCTGAGTGTTGGCAAAAATATTCATTTTTTTCACCTGGTGTGAAGGTCATCATTTTCCTAAATCTGGTATTTCTTTTTGTTGCTGCGAGTCTGTTAGTGAGATATGGCCCTACTGTATGGAGATCTAGTCCCCAAGAAAGTGTGATCCTCCAATGTTTTCAGGGGGTATCTGCTCGAGATCACGCCCCCTTGGCTAACAACAGTAGATATACATACAAGGATGTAGGGGGCCCCATCTCAAAATCAGAGTCATATGAACAAAAAAAAAAAGTCAGATCTAGAAGAATGGAGTCATTGAGACCAGGTGTTAAGGCACATCCCTGCAAGGTCCAACCGGCAGTATTACCTGATACACACACATTGAGGGCAGTTGTGATCTTGACAACGTCAATTACTAAGGTGAAGCCTCTTACCTTATTAGCCACAGCATTTACATTTGGCCTGGCATCATAAATTGTCAGTTTTGAGGTTTGATTATTGGCATCTTTAATTATCTCCAGGTACCGCTCATCATCTTTATTCCGCTTGCCGCTCATACCAACTAAAGGCTGACTGCACCTCGTGATAACGGACTGATTTTCCGGATGTATCCAAGACACAACCTGTGGGGCAAAGACATTTATTATTCACAGAGCAAGGGAAGTTAAGTAGAGGGTTGCTCCGTCCCCGCTCACTTCCACAGTGGGACGGGTGCACAGTGCCAATGACATCCTGGTGACCGGAGCCTTACGAGATGCATGTAGGGCTGGTAGAGATCACGCACCCCCCTCCTCTTCATTAGAAAGATTGAGCGCTCGATGAAGTGACATGATCAGTGCAACCTTCTAAAAGGGTAGATGGATGTGCTGCGGAGCTCCGTGATTAGCTACAGAAGTGAAGCGCCACGTCAACGTGACGTCACCACTGCGAAAAGAACACTGCGATCCGAGCGACAAAGCAAACGCTGGACCCGGTTAGGATGAGTATGAGCTCCGGTAGTTATTTTGTGGTATTTTATAGAATTTGGGGTTACGCTTTTCTGAAGATGGAAACCCTGCTTTAAAATCACTCAAATGCAGCTGTATGATCTGCTTTTATATTCTCTACATAGAAAATGTCAGGAGAGGAAAATGTGTTCCTTTGCCAATTTGCAGCACATTGATATGCATCAATTGTTTACTAAAATTGTACTTTGCTTTTAGGGAATATAGAGGAGAAAAATAGGAGAGTTGATTCTTCCATTGTACCCTATACACCTAGGAGAGGTTACCAGATACACATCCTGTACTGGCGAACTACAAGAACCATGAGGCCGGCGATGGAACGGAAAGTAAGGTGAGCATACTATGTTTGTGCGTGCGTGTTTGTGTGTCTGCGGACTGCAAGAGCAAGTCAGAGCGCTGTTAAAGTACGGACCGGAAGTGTGTGCGGTGAGTATTTGCTCGTACAGCAAAGCTTGCCCGTAAACTGAGTTACAAATTTACAACAAGCTATGCTCGTATAGCGAAATACTCGCACACCAAGTTACTCGTAAACCGAGGTTCCACTGTACATACAGTACAGACCAAAAGTTTGGACATACATTCTCATCTCTAGAACAACTGCTAGGGTACGCTCACACGAGCGACAAATACGGACGAGAGCAATGCGAGAAATTCTTGCGTTACACTCGAACCAATGTTATTCTATGAGTGTGAGCTGTTGGTCAGCTTTTCTCGCATCCAGATTCTGGATGCGAGAAAAGCGGCAGCATGCTGCGTTTTGCTGCTACCCGCCGTATCTCTCGCACCCATTCAAGTGAATGGATGCGAGAGATACATTGGACTGCACTCGGATGTTATCCCAGTGCAGTGCAATATACGCACAGGCTGACAGTGTAGGAGATGGGAGGATTAACCCTTCCCTCTCCTCCGCAGCGCCCGCCCTCAGCTTCACAGCTGTGACCCGATCGCAAGATTGTGTTACAGTCGCATGACACTCGGCTCACGCTCGCAGCAGAGCCTGAGCCGGGGGACATGAGCATCGGATGCGATGCGCTCGTGTGAGTCCAGCCTTAAGAGGAGACTTTGTGCAGCAGCCTTCATGGTAAAATAGCTGCTAGGAAACCACTGCTAAGGACAGGCAACAAGCAGAAGAGGCTTGTTTGGGCTAAAGAACACAAGGAATGGACATTAGACCAGTGGAAATCTGTGCTTTGGTCTGATGTGTCCAAATTTGAGATCTTTGGATCCAACCACCGTGTCTTTGTAGAAAAGGTGAATGGATGGACTCTACATGCCTGGTTCCCACCGTGAAGCATGGAGGAGGACGTGTGATGGTGTGGGGGTGCTTTGCTGGTGACACTGTTGGGGATTTATTCAATATTGAAGGCATACAGAACCAGCACGTCTACCACAGCATCTTGCAGCGGCATGCTATTCCATCCAGTTTGCGTTTAGTTGGACCATCATTTATTTTTCAACAGGACAATGACCCCAAACACACCTCCAGGCTGTGTAAGGGCTATTTGACTAAGAAGGAGAGTGATGGGGTGCTACGCCAGATGACCTGGCCTTCACAGTCACCAGACCTGAACACAATAAAGATGGTTTGGGGTGAGCTGGACCGCAGAGTGAAGGCAAAAGGGCCAACAAGTGCTAAGCATCTCTGGGAACTCCTTCAAGACTGTTGGAAGACCATTTCCGGTGACTACCTCTTGAAGCTCATCAAGAGAATGCCAAGAGTGTGCAAAGCAGTAATCAAAGCAAAAGGTGGCTACTTTGAAGAACCTAGAATACAAGACATATTTTCAGTTGTTTTACACTTTAAGTATTTCATTCCACATGTTTTAATTCATAGTTTTGATGCCTTCAATGTGAATCTACAATTTTCAGTGTCATGAAAATAAAGAAAACTCTTTGAATGAGAAGGTGTGTCCAAACTTTTGGCCTATACTGTACATACACACACATATACAATATCTATCTATAACATTATATATATATATATATATATATATATATATATATATATATATATATATATATATATATATATATATATATTTTGGTGTTTTCTTTACAGAAAGATCAGTATATGGGGGAGGTGTGGAGGAGGGAATTTGCAACAGATTTTATAATAATACATTTAAAATACAAATACTGGATTTAAACAATATTCTTTTGCACCAGATTCCCTTGAAGAATAGTCCTCACTTGCTAGCTCTTACATACCGGGATCCTGTTCCTGGACCTGAAGGCAGCAACTTTCCTGAGATCATCATCCGTGGCATTAAACGGGACTATTAACAGAGGAGGGTAGGTGTCGCAGAATTCATACTTCTGATTCATAAAAGTTAACCTCCAATTATCGTTTGGTAAATTCTGGGGGTGAAAGAAGGAAAAAAAAATAAATATAAATATAAATAAATATTATATATATATATATATATATATATATATATATATATATATATATATATATATATATATATATATATATATATATATATATATATATATATATATATATATATATATATATATATATATATATATATATATATATATATTGTTAATCATTTTATTTCTGGAGCGTATTTCTGCAGTTGCAGGTCGCCCGTGTAACCACAGGGTGGTGATCGCACCTCACAGTGTGCAGGCCATCTGCGTTACTGATTCTTCAAACACTACAGAAGGGGGACAGAACACAAAAGACGTGAATACCAGGCCGAACATTTCACACCATGATCTTCAATAGCATCCGTGAACAAGCTCATGGTGTGAAGAGAGCCGGGAGCTGTATCTGAGCCCTAAGTGGAAATGTACAGACACAGAATGGGTGGAATCGCTTTAATGGCATAATGATTGAAAATGCTAGGAGGGCGGAGTGGCCATTGAGCTGGCAGCTGTTGTACTAACAGGCTGACTCAACCTGGGCAGGAAGCCCGGAGCCTCGCTCATACCACATGGAACTTTTATGTCAGCCACTTATTGCTTTGTACCGTCAGCCTGACACAGATGAGCAAGGTAGAAAACCTGTAAAATGATGGAGGTATTAATTGTCAGACGGGGTGACACGTGATCTGTCTATTACAACACTTCAGTGCAGTCTGTAATTCTGCACGGGTTCTAGTCCGATCTGCCCATCCTCTGGATTACACACCACAAGGTCAGACCGTGACTGCTCACACCCAAAGAGCAGGAGTGTGCATGCATCCACCCATCTCTGCCCTTCCTGGACTTCACTTTTAGGTCATTTATTTCTCTTCGCGTTTATAGAATTCAGTTGATGGCATTGTGGCCTTCGGTCATCCTTATATAAAAAAAAAAAAAAATTAATCTGCAGGTTTTTGCTATGTCATCTGAGAGCTGCATGATGTAAAGGCTGAGAGCCTGATTCCAGCAAAGTGTCCCTTATTCAGCTGTGTGTTGCTGTTGCATCAATAAAATCTGTCTTAGGCTATATGCGCACTAGGACGTTTTTGCACTTCTCAAAAACGCTGTGTTTTTGGCCACATAAAACGCACCCGCGGTAAAAACGCATGCGTTTTTACCACATTTAAGTGCGTTTTTCCAATGCATTGCATGGGTGAAAAATGCAGTAAAATGCAGGAAAGAATTGACATGTCCATTTTTTTTTAGCTCAAAAAACGCACCTAAAAAAAAAAAAAAAAAAAAGTGTGCAGACAGCAAAAATGAAAAGTCTCAGACTTTGCTGGGGAAGCAAAGTCATGCAGTTTGCAGCACAACGCACCCGAAAAATGCGCAAAAACACTGTGGAAAAAACTCCCAGTGCGCACATAGCCTTAGCAGATTATCAAATGTCTCCAGGTCAATTACTCTGTCTAACCCTGCCTCAACCACTGATTAGCAGCTTTCTGCCTATGCACAGTGTACACAGAAAGCTGCCAATCAGTGGTGGGGATGGGGTTATTCAGAGAATTGGTAGATCTACGGCAAAAAAAAAACAATGATTGTATCAAAATTACAGAATGCAGCTCAGTAAGGCTACTTTCACACATCAGGTTTTTTCCATCAGGCACAATCAGGAAAAAAAAAACGGGTAAAACGGATCCGGTACCGCATCTGTTTTATCCCCATAGATTTGCATTGTTACTGGATTGTGCCTGATGGGCTTTGCGTTGCATCTGTTTTTTTTCCCGAATGCAGCAAAATTAATTAAAGCGGCGGCCGGAAACAACGTATCTTGTAACGTTTTTTTGTCCGGCAAAAAAAAAAAAAAAAACCGCATCGCGCCGGATCCGGCGCGATACGGCGTGTTTTACAATGGAAGCCTATGGACGCCGGATCCGGCGCAATGCGGCAAAAAATGGATGCGGCTGCCGGATCCGTTTTTGTAAACTGCGCATGCTCCAATGTTTTGAAAAAAACAGATCCAGCAAAAAAATGGACAAAACTGATGCAAAAACTCATGCAAAACGGATCCAGCTGATCCGTTTTTTTACACATCCGGCATAACGGATCCGGTGGATATGGTTTTTACATTTTTTGCCGGATCCGTTGGATCAGGAAAAAAAAAAGGATTGTGCCTGAATGCAGAAAACTGATGTGTGAAAGTAGCCTAAGTGACACATCACAGGAATCAGAATCTCAGTCCCTGCATAATATCAAAAAACTGGTGACCGTTTCCCTTTAGATGTTGCAGCTTGTATTAGCCACTTCTCGCACTTTTAGTCTCCGTGTTTTCCTTCCCTTCTTGCAAGAGCCATAACATTTTTGTTTTTCTGTACACCGTGCCGTATGAGAGCTTTGCTTTTGTGAGACATGTAGTTTTGACATCAATTAAAATTTTACCATACCGTGTACTGAGAGAGGAAATAAAAATGCCCAGTGGAGCGAGATCAATGAAAGATCAATGCAATTCAGTCATTGTACGATGTTGATCGTGCATTATTTTCCAGGTCAGTAAAATTACGGTGACAAAAAAAAAAAAATTGTAATGTTTTTGCTTTTATTTAATTGGTAAAAATTTTTAATAAAAAATAAATTTTCTATATATTTGTGCTTTACCATTTAATGAGACCTGTAACTTCATTTTTCTGCTGATGAAGTTGTATGGAGACTTGTTTTTGGCATGACAAGTTGACAATTTTTACAAATACCATTATGGGGTACATGTGACATTTTGATTGCTTTTATCGCTTTTGTGGAGTTGTGGTGATTGGCTTTTCAGAGGTCAGAGCTAACTCCTGTCATTGCGGTTACAAGTAGATAGATGCCAGCTTTCAGACACTCCTGGCACCAGGGGTGACCAGGGCCTAGGGCCACATGCCCACCCCCCATTCCCCAGGCACTTGTTCAAGGCTTAGGTTAGAGCGGCACTGTTTGAATGTGGCCTGTCAAGGTTCCCTCTTGGCCAGGAGCCTCTAGTTCAGATCTAAATGTCCTTATGTATTCACATCTCTGAGACGCAAATACATTTGAATACATTAGCACTGGGATTGGGGTAGAGGAGCACTCGTCATCCCCCATCCCGATGTGCCGCAGCGTGATGAGGCCATCACGCCAGGACCTCATCACACTGCTGCTGGCAACAGTGCTGCGTGTAGATGGCGAGGATGCAGTGGGGCATGATAAACACTCCATGGAGAAGCTGAAGATATGTCCTGACATTTACTAGGGAGAGGTGGGTAGGGGGTATGGGGCACAGTGTTTCTACAAGGGAACATTATAGGGCAATGGAGGGAATATTATGGAGAAGGGCGGTGTGGGGGGGTATTATGGAGAAGGGCGGTGTGGGGGGGGGTATTATGGAGAAGGGCGGTGTGGGGGGGGGGATATTATGGAGAAGAAGGGCGGTGTGGGGGGGATATTATAGAGAAGACCAGTGTGGAGGGGGGGATATTATGGAGAAGGGCGGTGTGGAGGGGGAATATTATGGAGAAGAGCAGTCTGGAGGGGGGATATTATGGAGAATGGCGGTGTAGGGGGGATATTATGGAGAATGGCGGTGTAGGGGGGATATTATGGAGAATGGTGGAGGGAGGATATTATGGAGAAGGGCGGTGTGGAGGGGGGATATTATGGAGAAGGGCGATGTGGAGGGGGGATATTATGGAGAAGGGCAGTGTGGGGGGGCATTATGGAGAAGGGCAGTGTGGGGGGGCATTATGGAGAAGGGCGGTGTGGGGGGGCCTTATGGAGAAGAAGTTTTTGTACGGGAAGCACAATGAGAGGCAACTATTTATTCAGGGGCACAGAATAGGGGATTTATATTTTGGTGGCAGTATAATGATACTTTTATTTCTAAAGGGCACTATGCCATGATGTGCTGCAGGAGACTGAGAAAACTGAAGTCTGGAGAGACTAGTTCTAGGCATGAAATCTCATCATGGCGCCTATAATATATGGAGACAGGAGGGACGGGAACTACTCCAATCAGAGAGGAGGTCACCTATAAGCTACCTGGATGTGAATTAAGGTTTATGTGATCCTTCCAGTGTTTTAGCAGTACTGTGGTTCCTGTATCCACATGTTGGATGACGACTGCGAAGAACTAGAGATGAGCGGACCTGCTGACATTTGGTTTGGCTGGTTCAGTCGGACTTTAGATAAAAGTTCTGTTTGGGACCTGGACTTCACCTGAACCCCATTGGAAGTCACTAATTGGGCAGTTTGGGTCGCCACCCACATACACTGTGGGCTGCGTCTGGTGAAGCGACGTCTCACAACGTGTCTGGAGCCAAGTATGAGGTGATCAGGGTGCTGGAGCAGGGGGGTCTCCAGTGAGGGGTAGAAAACCGCTGCTCACCTAACAAGTTGTCACAGGAGTCTATACTGACAGGTCAGCGCTGCTCTGCTGGGGCTTGGTGCAAGTTATTGCACGAGTCTGAACTTTGCTGCAGATCAGGTCGGGCTGTCAGTGCCAACACATCGCCTCCAATGTAGCCCAATCTGCAAAAAAGTCAGACTCCTGAAAGGAATCACACTAAGGGTACTTTCACACTTGCGTTTTTTTCCTTCCGTCACAATCCGCCCTTTTGGAAAACAGCGGAATCAGTTAGCGGATTCCGCTGTTTTCCATAGACTTGTATGGATGACGGATTGTGCCAAAAGGACCTGCGTTCCTTCCGCTGGGCGACACTGCGTTGCTTCCGCCGGGCGGAAGGAACGCAGAATGTAACGTTTTTTTGAGCAGCGGAATCCTTAGGATTTCACTGCGCATGCTCTCTCTGGCTCCCTGCACCCGTAACCAGGGTAGACATCAGGTAACCAAGCAAAGTGCTTTGTCTGGTTACCCGATATTTACCCTGGCTACGAGTGCAAGGAGCCTGACACTTCCCCGCTTGGCTCCGCCCCCTCCCGCCCTCCACTTTGCTTGTACACACACACACGCACGTGTACATGCGCGCGCGCGCACACACATTCACCTGTCCTCAGCGCCATGGCCCCGCTTGGCTCCACCCACCCCGTACACATTCTCGGCGGGCGAACCATCAGCTGATCACCCGGCTGCTGTGAGCAATCAGCTGATCACCCGGCTGCTGTGAGCAATCAGCTGATCACCCGGCTGCTGTGAGCAATCAGCTGATCACCCGGCTGCTGTGAGCAATCAGCTGATCACCCGGCTGCTGTGAGCAATCAGCTGATCACCCGGCTGCTGTGAGCAATCAGCTGATCACCCGGCTGCTGTGAGCAATCAGCTGATCACCCGGCTGCTGTGAGCAATCAGCTGATCACCCGGCGACCGGCTGCTGTGAGCAATCAGCTGATTGCTTGGCAGCCGGGTGATCAGCTGATCGTTCACAATAGTCTGCCACTGGTAAAACTGTAAAAAAAAAAAAAAAAAAAAGAAGCTGATTCCGTTGTTTTGTACGATCCGCTGCATCCGTTGTGCCACTATATGCAACGCATCCATTGTATCAGTCACACAACGCAATGCAACGGATGCCGTTCAACGCAAGTGTGAAACTAGCCTAACCCCTATTCTATACAGAATCTTGCACTGACTGATCAACCCTGAATCTACAGGATATAATATAATATGTACAGTCATCAGGTGTTATACACAGATAATATAGGACCGATATGAGGTCTCTAGTCACTGTATACCTACTGCACCCATCTGTTGGAATTTCTGGCTCCTCTATTGATCTGTAGCCCTTGCGTGATGCCATCTTTCCAAATTTTACATGTTGAACTGGACATATAATGTAATAGAGGCTGCAGAGTGGAATAACAATTTGCTAAAATATCCGCAAGGGAGAGGCAATAATAGTATTTGGCAGTAATGGGTTAACTTTACTTGTGTCCACCTTGTCTGGATCACTGAACTTGTAGTGTCCTGACAGAAGCTGTGCTCGTTATTCTTCACTTTAAGAACTTTGCAGCTTATTTAGATTGGTTAAAAAAAAAAAGAGAATAAAAAGGTACTATATTATTGGTTCTTCATTCATTCCACCTAATTCATGTCTGGTCTTAATCTAAAGTAAAGAAGGTTAATATGAATAGTCTGTTGGATCTGTAACCACATTTCACAATACAAATTCCATGCAGTATTAAAGGGAACCTGTCACCACTTTCAGTATTAAACCAAAAGTCCACGTTGCTCTGCTACATCTTGCCCCTGTGCAGAGTTGTTTTCGGCTCGCGCAGTTCGCTCTGCCCCATCGCATGGTCGGCAATGTGCACGATGTCATCTGCGTCATCCTTGTACCTGACCATAATCTCGCGCCTGCACAAAGACCTCACCGGCTCACGTGAGGGCAACTATGTTTTCAGCTCAAGAGTGAACTACGCCTGCGCGAGCCGGAAAAGACTCTGCACAGGGGCGAGATTTAGCAGAGCAACGTGGATGATGATGACGGCGGCGTCATCACGTCAAATCATGAAAGGAGGACGGCGAACAAGGCCAGAAGGAAGGACAGGAGCCGAAAAGGAACACGCCCATCTGACCCGCGAACAGGTCATTAGCATATGTGGCAGTCAGATTTTATAAAGTTATTTTTGGGGTCCGCAAAGGGAGTCAGAGCACAAGGTGCACCTTCATAGAACACAGCCCAGGAGCTGCAGAAGGGGACACTTTTGGTTTAATACTGAAAAAACTGGTGACAGGTTCCCTTTAAATAGATAGTAGCCCTGATGAGCCTGATGTACTTTGAGAATCCATGTCAGAATGGTTATATGTTAAAATATTCGAGATACTGCACATCCCTCCTTACATATTCAATATGCTATATTTTCAGAAATCAGGGCTATAACGATAAAATGTACATGTCCTGGGGTAGCAGGCAACACCGCCAAAGCCACTGCAGACCAGAGTCCTATGAAGAGCAGCATTCCCTTACCTGCCTGTAAAACTCTTTTACAGGATCATACAATTCCCAGCCATTCGTTGGAAACCTTTCTTCACTTACGAACGCAAACAATTGCTGTAATAAAACAAAACAAAAAGGAATCAGCACAAGTAGACATTATACAATTAGCTTTCTTGCAATCTGTCAAGCAAGCAGTATGGGGGGCTTTATTTTCTTTTTTTATTGAGGTACAAGTCATTATTTAAAGCCTACTTATTTATTACGAATAGACATGTTTTATGTTAATGTGCAGTTTAGAGAACATGTTCACGGGTTCTCAGGATAACGATACAAAGCCATTTTCTTATGTAAAAGTGTTATTAAAAAAGTTTTTTTAACGTTTTGTTTTTTTTTAATAGGCTTTGTATGTGGACTCTAGATGAGGAGAACCCCCAGTGGATTAGAATGAGCCCCTTGCCATTATTACTCTAATTGACGTTGGATATCATGGATATCATGGAACTGGTGCCGACTATTTCTCTTATACGCATATGTAGCCATCTTCTGATTACTAATGCATTGATACACTCAAAGCATTTCTGACTGTCAGTAATTAACCAACAAGAAATTATTAAAGGGGTTCTCCCCTCCCTCAAATAACTTTGCCAGAGGGGAGCAATGGTGTTCAAACAAGACGACATACTCTTCTTCCACCCATTACAGGCCCCTCTCACCGGTGTGGCCCACTCCGCCAGACTGGAAGGGATAACGTCAACGACCACCATTGACCTTACCGCTAATTTTCTTTGGCGTTTCCTGGCAATGGCCAAGTCACTTGTGGTGGGTAAAGATAGAGTCTCGAAGGAGCATGCTGCAGCAGTGACAGGAGTCCGGGAAAGGAGGATCTTGTCTTATCGTCTTTCCACTCTGAGGGTACCTTCACACTTTAGCGATGCAGCAGCGATCCGACCAGCGATCTGACCTGGTCAGGATCGCTGCTGCATCGCTACATGGTCGCTGATGAGCTGTCAAACAGGCAGATCTCACCAGCGACCAGTGACCAGCCCCCAGCCAGCAGCGACGTGCAAGCGACGCTGCGCTTGCACGGAGCCGGCGTCTGGAACCTGCAGACACTGGTAACTAAGGTAAACATCGGGTATGGTTACCCGATGTTTACATTAGTTACCAGCGCACACTGCTTAGCTTAGCGCTGGCTCCTTGCTCTCCTAGCTACAGTACACATCGGGTTAATTAACCCGATGTGTAATGCAGCTACATGTGCAGAGAGCAGGGAGCCGCGCACACTGCTTAGCGCTGGGTCCTTGCTCTCCTAGCTACAGTACACATCGGGTTAATTAACCCGATGTGTACAGCAGCTACATGTGCAGAGAGCCGGAGCCGGCAGCACAGGCAGCGTGAGAGCTGCGGAGGCTGGTAACTAAGGTAAATATCGGGTAACCACCTTGGTTACCCGATGTTTATCTTGGTTACAGCTTACCGCAGCTGCCAGACGCCGGCTCCTGCTCCCTGCTCGCTTCATTTCGTCGCTCTCTCGCTGTCACACACAGCGATCTGTGTGTCACAGTGGGAGAGCGCCTTTGAAGAAAACGAACCAGAGCTGTGTGTAATCAGCAGCGATCTCGCAGCAGGGGCCAGATCGCTGCTCAGTGTCACACACAGCGAGATCGCTAATGAGGTCACTGCTGCGTCACAAAAAGCGTGACTCAGCAGCGATCTCGGCAGCGAGCTCGCTGTGTGTGAAGCACCCCTAACTCTCCTTCGGCAAAGCTGGCAATGGAGAACACAACCCCTTTAACACTAGAAGTCCCAGGAATTTGGAGCTCCATAGGGTTCCAATGGTAGAAATGTTAAATGACCCCTCTCTGGGACTCCTAGTGTTAAGCCATGCCAGCTATTAGGCTTACAACAATGGTGGGTAATTAAAAGTCCCCCAGTCAGGTCTGGCAACTCCGTGGTGCCAGGTGTCAGTCATAGTACGGACCATGATGCACGGACCGGCAGCAGACCTCATGACCCACACTCCATAGCCTCATACACTAGAAGGTAAATGAGCTGAATCAGAAGACCCACGGCCGGTCTGTGAATCTCAGATACAGATGTATAAATATAGTAAAAGTGTGCCTGAGGGAGCCTCCTCCCTCTGCAAAAACAAAAACAAAAACCAGAACCCACAGCATTGATTAGGGCAGTTTCACACACCCGGCATTTCGCCAGATTACCGGATCCGACACACTCCAAAACAGTGTTAATACTGTACAATGGCAACGCGGCAAGTGCCGGTCACATGGTCCAGTCACATGACAGCATGTGACCGGCGCTTGCCGCAATGCCATTGTACTGTATTACACTGTACTGGAGTGTGCCGCATCCGGTAATCCGGTGAAATGCCGGATGTGTGAAACGGCCCTTAGCCAGTATTGGCGCTACCTTTATTTCCATAGATTACAGCGTAAATCTGTCTGTGACTTCTGGGCTACTAAAGTGACCACATGGGCACCTGAAAACAGCTCCTGCGTCTGTCCAATCAACAAGACGTATACATACAATATTCTGAAGAAGCTTAATGCACAATATCATTAAAGATATTTATGAACTGAAACCAAATAAAGAGGAAATCAGAATGAACTATTGGAGAATTGTAATACAGTGCCTTGAGAAAGTATTCATACCCCACATTTATTCATGTTACACCCACAAACATAAAATGTATTTTATTAGCATTTTATATGATATATCAACACTAAATAGCAAGTATTTGTGAAAAAAAAGATACATGGTTTTCTAAATATTTTAAAAATATAAATCTGAAATTATATCCAAAAGTAGTAGAACCAGTGGCTGCAGATGTGGGGGCGATGCACCCCAAATACCCCACCTCTGTACAAGTCACCTTGGCAGTGGTGTGCAAGGGAATTTCTACCAACATATGTTACCTCGGGAGGGGCTACCTGCAGGGGGAATTGGCTTGGGCTGCTTTCACACATCCGGTTTTTGCTGTGCGGCACAATCCGGCTCTTTGCAGAAAAAACACAACCGTTTTTTGTTTTTTTTTGCCACCGGTTGCGTTTTTTCTGCATAGACTTTCATTAGTGCCAGATTGTGCCGCATGGCCTTGCGTTTGGTCCAGTTTTTGCTGGATGCGGCATATTTAGCCCATGCGGCAGCTGGATGGAACGTTGCCTGGCACGTTTTTTGTCCGGCAAAAAAAAAAAACGCATCGCTTTTTCCAATGCATGCCTATGGACGCCAGATGCGGCAAAAACTGCATCTGGCCGCCGCATGCGGTTTTTTGCACTGCGCATGCTCAGTAGCGGCAAAAAACGGACGGGTCGCATGTAAAAACTTATGCAAAGGATGCGTTTTTTTTCACCGCATCCGTTGCATAGGTTTTAGAGCCAGATTTAGCCGCACTGCTAAAACCGGATGTGTGAAAGCAGCCTAAGGACGTTGGTAAAAGACTGCAGCCCCTATACCTTTAGTATGGGGGGCTCCACAGGGGACGCACCATGTGGCCTTACAGATGCAGATGACTCAAGACACTAAATATCACAAACACAAGGTCGTGTTACAAGTATCAGTCAATTTCACAAGACTGTACGGCGGCGAACACAGTTCTTGTTATAAAAAGAAAAAAAAAAATGGAGTCTTGTAATCAAAGCATTCGCAAGAGAAGAATAAGGGAGGGATAATATGTACAGAAAGCAATCCGAACAATGTGTCTACTGCTGGGCTGTGAATGACAGATTTGCTGTGATCAGTATCTTTCCTCAACGCGGCAATTTCTGCACAAAGAAACATCTCCTTTACTTCCCAGAGCCTCGCAATTTCTCATGCTCCATCACTTAACACATTCAAATTACAGGTAAACTACAAATCGGTGGAAACAGATCGGTGGGATCTGCTCAGCGCAACGCATCAATAAACGGCACGATACAAGGAATAAAAAAAAGCCTTTGTAAAGAAAATAAATAAATTAGCAAAAAAAAAAAAGTGGATTTTTTTTAAAATATGATTTTTATTAAGAAAATAAAAATTAGTTATTTTGCAATTTTCACACTCGCCAACTGGGGGAATTAGACTCAGAATTCTTCCCAACAGGAGAGGAAATCCAGCAGGCTCTTATCAAGGGCAAGATTTCAGTGAAGGGGTCCACAATCACCTCTGCACACGCTTATCAGACGCTTCAATACAGGCTCTGCCCGATGCTGCTAATGTACATGTGAAGGAAGGAGAAGTCTAAGGGGTACTTCACACACAGCGAGATCGCTACTTAGATCGCTGCTCTGCTAAGTCACGTTTTTTGTGACCTCATTAGCGATCTCGCTGTGTGTGACACTGAGCAGCGATCTGGCCCCTGCTGTGAGATCGCTGCTCGTTACACACAGCCCTGGTTCATTTTTTTATTGTTGCTCTCCCGCTGATAAGCACACATCGCTGTGTGTGACAGCGAGAGAGCAACAATCCTGAATGTGCAGGGAGCAGGAGCCGGCGTCTGACAGCCTGCGGTAAGCTGTAACCAAGGTAAACATCGGGTAACCAAGGTGGTTACCCGATATTTACCTTCGTTACCAGCCTCCGCAGCTCTCACGCTGCCAGTGCCGGCTCCTGCTCCCTGCACACACAGCTAAGTGGTGTGCGCTGGTAACTAAGGTAAACATCGGGTAACCATACCCGATGTTTACCTTAGTTACCAGTGTCCGCAGCTTCCAGACGCCGGCTCCGTGCAAGCGCAGCGTCGCTTGCACGTCGCTGCTGGCTGGGGGCTGGTCACTGGTCGCTGGTGAGATCTGCCTGTTTGACAGCTCACCAGCGACCACATGTAGCGATACAGCAGCGATCCTGACCAGGTCAGATCGCTGGTCGGATCGCTGCTGCTTCGCTAAAGTGTGAAGGTACCCTAAGAAAGCCCTAGAAAGTGGGTGGGGGGGGGTAAGATTTTTCTTTTTAATACAAATTAGGATGTTAAAAAAAAAATGTCAAAAATACATAAAAAAAATACATTTGTCACAAGCCAAATGTAAACAGGTCATTTTCTAATGGAAATTCCCTTTAAAGACATCACCATCTGCAGACAGATGTGAAAATCACAGATATCAATTACCATGGCATTATATTACATTTCAAGGAGCGTACTCTAAATAAAAATGAACTGAAACAAAGAAACAAAACAACATTTTAAATCGCAAGGTGCCCTGCTTCTTCCTGTCCAGTTATCGGGGTGAGCGCAGCACTGAGCAGCCTCGCTCCTGTCCAGTTATCGGGGTGAGCGCAGCACTGAGCAGCCTCGCTCCTGTCCAGTTATCGGGGTGAGCGCAGCACTGAGCAGCCTCGCTCCTGTCCAGTTATCGGGGTGAGCGCAGCACTGAGCAGCTTCGCTCCTGTCCAGTTATCGCGGTGAGCACAGCACTGAGCAGCCTCGCTACTGTCCAGTCCTCTGGGTGGACGCAGCCCTGACTAGTCTCGCTCCTGTCCAGTTATCATGGTGGGCACATACACTGAGTAGTTTTGCTCCTGTCCACTAATCGTGGTGGGTGCAGTACGGACTAGTCTCGCTCCTGTCCAGGCATTGGGCTGGGCGCAGCACTAAGTAGTCTCGCTCCTGTCAACTCATCGTGGGTGGGCGCAGAACTGAGCAGTCTTCCTCCTGTCCAGTCATCGTGGTGGGCGCACAGTGAGCAGCCTCAGCTATTAGTCCAATGCCGCCCACTGTTCAGCTTGTGAAAGCTGCGCAGAATGAAGGGGGTTGTTTTTTCAGTATTTATTGCACTGTAAAAATGGCAGTATGCTTCTCCATGTCAGAAAGAGTAAAGAGTTATCAAGCATGCATAGAGGGGGGGGGGGTTTTATTCTTCTAAGTGTTAAAAAAAAATTCTGAAATTTGTCCAAAAAAAAAAAAAAACAAAACAAAAAAACACAACAAACCCAACAAAATAATTGTAACATTTTTTCGTCTATGGAGCAGTTTGAGGGCTTTTTGTGGAAAGCTGGACAATTTAATTGGCACAATATGGGATACATAAGTTTGGAGTGCATCTTTTTGCATTTTTTGATGGACTTGTGCGAACCAAAATAAGGCAAATCCGAAAAGTAGGGGGTTTTTTTCCCTTTAAAGTGATTGCTTTTTACTAGATGTTTTTTTTCTTTTTTTTAAAAACTTTCTCCTATGAAGCCCAGCAACAAATATGTCTTCATAGGAGCACCATCATGGAAAGATCAGTTGTCAGAGACTGTTAGCGGCATTTAAGGGATTCCCAGCAGTAGGCGGAGCGTCACTCACAGATAGAGGGAGATGTTGGCTGTATAATACAGCCAGCGTCTGCTGGGTGAAATGTAGGCTAATGCTGGGTTTACACACAGACTTTCTAGCGATCCAACCTGTGATCTCAACCTAGCCGGGATCGCTACAAAGTCTCTGGTGAGCAGTCAAACAGGCAGACCTGGCCAACGACCTAACAGCGATCCGGACCTGCAGAGCGACTAGCTGGTCGTTGGGGACAGCAGGTGAACTTCACCCGACTTCATTTAATGCCGCGCGGCTCTGTGTGCCGTGTAAAAAAATAAATAATTAAAAAATCCGGCGTGCGGTCCCCCCCTTTTTTAATACCAGCCAGATAAAGCCATACGGCTGCAGGCTGGTATTCTCAGGATGGGGAGCCCCACGTTATGGGAAGCCCCCCAGCCTAACAATATCAGCCAGCAGACGCCCAGAATTGCCGCATTCATTAGATGCGACAGATCTGGGACTGTACCCGGCTCTTCCCGATTTGCCCTGGTGCGTTGGCAAATCGGGGTAATAAGGAGTTATTGGCAGCCCATAGCTGCCAATAAGTCCAAGATTAATCATGTCAGGCGTCACCCCGAGATACCTTCCATGATTAATCTGTAAATTACAGTTAAAAAACACACACCCGAAAAATCCTTTATTAGAAATAAAAAACACAAACACATTCCCTCATTACCAATTTATTACCCACAACAAAGCCCTCCTTGTCCGGCATAATCCACGGTCCTCCAACGTCGCATCTAGCTCTGCTGCATGCAGGTGACAGGAGCAGCAGAAGACACAGCCGCTCCTGTCACCTGCACGCAGCTAATGAAGAGAGCCGTGTGATCGGCTGAGCTGTCACTGAGGTTACCTGGATCCAGCGGTGGATGCAGCGGTGGCCGCGGGTAACCTCAGTGACAGCTCAGCTGATCGCGCTACTCACCTCATTTGCTGCATGGAGCTGACCGGAGCGGCGGTGAGTAGCGCGATCAGCTGAGCTGTCACTGAGGTTACCCGCGGCCACCGCTGGATCCAGGTAACCTCAGTGACAGCTCAGCCGATCACACGGCTCTCTTCATTAGCTGCGTGCAGGTGACAGGAGCGGCTGTGTCTTCTGCTGCTCCTGTCACCTGCATGCAGCAGAGCTGGATGCGACGTTGGAGGACCGTGGATTACGCCGGACAAGGAGGGCTTTGTTGTGGGTAATAAATTGGTAATGAGGGAATGTGTTTGTGTTTTTTATTTCTAATAAAGGATTTTTCGGGTGTGTGTTTTTTAACTGTAATTTACAGATTAATCATGGAAGGTTTCTCGGGGAGACGCCTGACATGATTAATCTAGGACTTATTGGCAGCTATGGGCTGCCAATAACTTATTACCCCGATTTGCCAACGCACCAGGGCAAATCGGGAAGAGCCGGGTACAGTCCCAGAACTGTCGCATCTAATGTATGCGGCAATTCTGGGCGGCTGCTGGCTGATATTGTTAGGCTGGGGGGCTCCCCATAACGTGGAGCTCCCCATCCTGAGAATACCAGCCTTTAGCCGTATGGCTTTATCTGGCTGGTATTAAAATTGGGGGGGACCTCACGCCGGATTTTTTTAATTATTTATTTATTTATTTATTTTACTGCACAGTATGGACACACCCACCGGCTGCTGTGATTGGGTGCAGTGAGACACCTGTCACTCAGCGTGTGGGAGTGTCTCACTGCAACCAATCATATTTGCCGGTGGGCGGGGAAAAGCAGGGAATACGAGATTGTTTAATGAGCGGCAGGCTTTTTCAAAAAAGGAAAAGCCGCCGGAACAGTGTGAACGCCGTGCAGCGCCGGTGATCGGGAATCGGTGAGTATGAGAGAGGGGGGGACACTTCAATCACTCGGGGGATTAGCGGACACCGGTGAATCCTTCACCGGTGACCGCTAATCAGGACGCTACACAGAGAGCCGCGGAGTCGCTGTAAAGTCCCCTTTACACACTGAAACTTGCTAGCGATGCATGCTGCACAGCGGGAAACAAAGGACCTAGGAATGGTCCTGAACGATTTGTAGCGATCACAACTTCACAGCAGGGGCCAGGTCGCTGATAGGTTTCACACACTGCAATGTCGCTGGGGAGGTCGCTGTAACGTCACAAAACCGGTGACGTTACAGCGATGTCGTTTGCGATGTTGCAGTGTGTAAACCCAGCTTATGATCCTGACCCTGCACCACACTGGGGGAGCAGAAATAGGTCATAGTTTAGTGTTCTATGATCAAAACTGGTTTCTCTGAATCTTGTTGATCCTATTGTTAAAAAATGATTCTCCTTTAGTTGGACAACAACTTCTTAATTACTAGATTCCCAAATAGAACTTTAAAACAGGGCTTCTCTTACGTGAGCTTTCATAGCAATATGCGATATTGTTTGTATACATACTTTTGAATTATAGAGTGGCAGATGGATGATTCGGCCGTCAGAGCGCGAGATAAAATCTTCTTTATTCACATTGTTAAAATTCATTTGTTATCTGTACTGTTACTGCCCTGTGTTGTAATGATGTGAATTAAAGAAGATTTTTATCAAACCCTCTGAAGGTTGGCTCATCAGCTGGAAACTCAGGTCTGATGGCGTCTGGTAGTGACGAGGTCCTGGACTGAACTACAGACAGTCAGCCGGGTTCTCTTTGTTCTTCGGTCTATAGCACCATCATATTCTACAGCGCTTTAAACACATTTTGATCCCCATCAGGGATTCAAACCTGAATCCTTTATCAGTATGTCTTTGGAGTAAATCGGAGAACCCTGAAGAAAACCCATAAAGACATAGGGAGAACTTAAGACATCTTGCAGATGTTGTTCTTGGTGGGATCTGAACCTAGAACCCCAGCACTGCTTCTCAAGTCAATTCAGGGCTCTGCCCAAAAGCTTACAATCTATAAAGGAAGTGGAGACACAAAAAGGTAAAAAGTGATTGTAGTGTAATAAGGGTGTTCATGTAAAGCTGTATGAAATAGTCACCAACCAGTATTCGTAAATCTCCAGGCACAAGGTGCTACCAAGTGCATGGAGTGAGGACAGAAGATAAAAAAAGGACCAGATTCAGAACAAAATATTTAGGAAGAATACAGAGAACAGTGAGATTAGCAAGTTGATGTGATAGGCCTGCCTCAAGAGAGGTTTTGTTATAGCGCAACAAAAAACAAAACTCTGGACAGTGGGAGTCAACCTGATTAACTGGGTTAGTGCATTCCAGAGACCAGGTACAGCACAAGAAAAGTCTTTGAGGTGGGAGCAGGTGGTTCAGATTATGGATGCTGATAGTCTTCGATCATTAACAAAAAGCACTGCACAAAAACTTAGTTGCATTGCAGGAGATGGAAGAAAAGAGTTAATCTGCACTGCCAGAAGATGCTCACTGACGATTCAATGGGGATTAAAATATTTGATTTTGTTGTTCAACACGTTTCGGAGCAGTGTGACTCCTTCCTCAGGAACAAAAAAAAAAAAATCAATAATGTACATTACCTAATGTAAATTATTGATTTTGTTCGTGAAGGAGTCATACGGCTCCGAAACGAGTCGAATAAAATCAAATATCTTAATCCCCCATTAATTTTCAGTGATCAAGATATTTGATTTTATTGTTCGACGCATTTCAGCGCCGTATGACTACTTCAGGAACAAAAATCATTAGGTAATGTACATTATTGATTTTTGTTCCTGAGGAAGGAGTTACATGGCTTCGAAACGCGTCAAATCAAATATCTTAAATCCCACCTTGATCTTTTGGCAGTGCGGATTAACCCTTTTCTTCCATTTCCTCCAATGCCATCCTCCTGGGTTCTGCAGCAGCATTCCTCAACACATGGTTATAGTGGTTAGAGCACCTAATTTAATTCTTTATGGTACCATTAGATAAGACACCATCTGCGCCTCCCCCTTATTTGTCATTTTAGTTTTACTACATACAAAAATTTAGATGGTGAGATTAATAAAGTTTATATTTTATTTTGTAGTGGAAGGGCAACCAGTGCAATGACTGGCACAAGGTGGAGGAATTGGTGTTATGGCTGGACAGAAAAAGGAATCTGGCTGCTGCATTCAGGGTGGATTAGCAAGACAAAACAATCACTGATCTCGGGGAGACCAGCCAGAGAAAAACACTGCCGGCAGCCAGCGAAGGCGCTCAACACAGTGAAATCCTAGGTGCATTGCCCCCTGGGAAGTATGCAAATCAAAAAGGTCCGTGGATTCAGGGTGGATTGTAGAGGGGATATTTTAGTGCGAGGAAGACTGATTAATAGCAACTAGCCAGCCTTTTTCAATACATAGTTTATTAACTAAAATGGGTGCCTTTAAAACCACCTGGAAAAAGCCAAGCAAAATAGACAGTTTTAGGCCTTGTGCGGCCTAGATGGAATTTCCTGCGGATTACCCGCGGATTTGCTGCATGTGTCGCTGCAGAAAATGTTCATAACATTTCTGTACTGATTCACCAGCAAATCCTATGGGAAAAAAATGCTGTGCGGACTAGGCGGATTTTGACAGCTGCATGTTTTGCTGCAGGATTCCCGCAGCAAAAACAATGTCACTTCTTTTCCGCAGGTAGCTGCGGGACTGGCTACCGGAGGAATCTACAGTAATGAGAGTCCTGGCCGCGGTTACATGCACTGAACTCCGGAGCTGTCACCTGAGCGCCGGAGTGCAGCGTAGACTAAACTGCGAGCGCCGGGTGATTGTTTCCCTGGCGATTGCAGTTTAATTCAGGCCGGGCTGATCTCTGGAGCTCAGGTGACAGCAGTAGAGAGGCCGGGCTGCACTCCAGAGCTGTCACCTGAGCTCCGGAGATCAGCCCGGCCTGAACTAAACGGCAATCGCCAGGGAATCAATCACTCGGCGCTCGCAGTTTAGTCTAGGCTGCACTCCGGAGCTCGGGTGAGAACTCTGGAGTTCAGTGCAGGTAACTGCGTCCAGGACTGGTATTACTGGAGATTCCTCCAGTAGCCAGTCAGACGTTGGCTGCGGCATTTCCGCACCAAATCGTATGCTGATTTTGGTGCGGTATTTTCCCGCAGGTGCGGAAATCTTACTGAGCCTCCGGAATTTTAAGAAAATTCCTTTTTCTAGTGCGCACAGGGCCTTATGGTGCCTTCCTGGTTCAGTTTCCCCTACATTCTAAGGAGCAATGAGGGTCGCTGTGGAGAGAACCCCAATGATCAGACATAGGTGGCATAGCCTCGTGAGGTGTGTCCAGTGTCTGTAAGACAAGCCCTTGCATAAGATTCCTGAGACAATCCATTACAAACTGTACATGCACCAAATAGCTATAATGTACACATTTATATTTCCAGATCATATTCTAAGCATACACTAATCTGCAGTGAAATACATCTCTACATCCTCTAATTAACCATTTGCCAAGAGAAGCAGCACACGTATTAACCAGCGCAGCTATTATCAGAGGAGTGTGTAATTACGTAAGCCAACATAACGCTGGTGATTGATGGCTCCTAAATACAGAGCGCAACGCTCATGTTTTGCACCATCAGGTCTTTCAAAACAGAAAATAAGCGGTCTGACATGTAAAACTAGTCTGATAGTTTAAGGACAGGTCTGAGTAAAGCACTTAGTGAGGTAGAAGTAAGCGCTATATATCGGGAGGCAGGAAGCTGTGCAATGTATGGAATCCCCCGGTGATGTGCGGCCGTCACTACACAGCGATGAGCAGTGCTAGGGAGGTCGAGACGGCAGGACGATGACTATATACAATGAGATACACACAATATTTATTGTTACAGTAAATGAAGAACATCTACATAGAGGATAGGAACCCTACCACAGGGAATGAAGTCGCTTAAAATGTGGGATCCCCAAGAAAACAGCTGAGTTTTATAGGAGGTGTTGCGGCCGTTGCAAGGTAAAAGTTTTGTATGGCCGTCATGTTGATCAATTAGTCTTCATACATGTATGGTCCATGTTTGCCAGAGCGAGAGTCGAATGTGCAGGGCAACTCTCAATTCTGGCTCAGAGAGGGGCTAAAAAGACATGTGGCAGGAGATGGGCTTCATTAGACAATGCTTTATACACCTGACAGAAGCTGGCCTTTGAAGCTTTACAGCCTCTAAGGCTGGAGTCACACTTGTGAGAGACTCACGCGAGTCTCACATCGCATCACCCGGCGTGGCCACACACTCTCCTGACTGGAGCGGGTCGGCTGCATATATTTCTTTGCAGCTGAGACGCTCCTGTCCGGTGAGCTGCAGGCCATGTCGGGTGATGTGATGCAAGACTTGCACGAGTCTCTCACAAGTGTGAATCTGGCCTTAAAGGGAACCTGTCACCAGGATTTTACCTAACTAGTTGTGGCGACCACCAATCGGCTGTTATACACAGTATTCTAGAATACTGTATATAAGAGCCCAGGCTGCTTTTATAGAAAGTAAGAAATCACTTTTATAATACTCACCTAGGTGGCGGTCTGGTCCTAATCGGTGTCGCTGCTCTCGGTTCAGCGCCTCCTCCATCTTGTCCAATTACCATCCTTCTTCTTAGGCCCGTGTGCATGATGCGTCCTAAGTCATCCACCCAGGGCGGCATTGTGCTCCTGCGCAGGCGCACTTCTCTCTGCCCTGCTGAGGGTAGATCAAAGTATTGTAGTGCGCATGCGCAGGCGGTCTTTAACCTTTCATCACTCCTGCGCATTACAGTACTTTGATCTTCCCGATTGAGGGCAGATCAAAGTGTGCATGTGCAGGACCACCGTGCCAGCCAGTGTGGATATCGTAGGATGCATCATGCACATGGGCCTCAGAAGAAGGATGACGGTGATCAGACAAGATAAAGGAGGTGCTAGACCTAGAGCAGAGGCAACCATCGAACTGGACCACCCCCTAGGTGAGTATTAAGGTGTTTTTTATGTTATACAGAGCGGCCTGGGCTCTTATATATAGTATTGGGGCGTGCTGTATATAAGGGCTCACTGGTGGTGGCCACAGTACATATAGGAAAACCTGCTCAGGGCAGATCAAAGTGCGCCTGTGCAGGACCTCAATGTTGGCTAGTGTAGATAACGTAGAACGCGTCATCCACACTAGTTTCAGAAGGAGGCCAAAGATGGCCGAAAGAGGAGGCGCAGGACCCAGAAAACGGAGAAGCCCGTCCAACTCATCTGCTCCGTGCTGACCTTTAGGTATGTATTATAAACATCCGGTGACAGGTTCCCTTTAATTAGCATAGTAAATTAATCATGTTATTATATTTATTTGTAAACCTAATACATGAAATCAAAGACAAGTAAGAAAGCACCAAAAAAAAAAAAAAAAAAAACACAAACACTAAATCACGAATGAATGAGTGAGTGAGTGAGTGAATGCCTGAGATCGGAGGTTTCTAAGCTTTGTGTGCCTGAGCACGGCTGAGATCTCCACAGTGAATTCTCGGCACAGGCTGGACCCCAAAGATTACGATTTCCTCTCTTAGCAATAAACCATTCCATCTTAAGAGTGCCCTTTTAAGATGTTTTTATTTTGTATTTATTTATATAATAAACACAATTAGAGAGCCCTTTAAAATTCTTTGCAAACTGCTAAAAGCAAAACAAAAAAAATATATATACATCTATCTATCTTGACAATCCGCGAGCTCCCAAGGACACAGCCATTATAGATCGGGCTAGATGACTTGCTTACAATATTACTTTAGAACTACACGCACGAACATTTCCAGAAAGTGAACTGTGAAAATAGCAGTTAGGCCATAATGGAAGAGCCGGCTGAACTGAAAGAGAAAAGCCATTTGTCTTGGTCAACTGGGAAGATGCAGGACAAGGTTATACACATCAAAATTCAGCACAGTTCATCAGAAGAATCCTGCTGCAGGAGGAAGAAGTGTTTATTTAGCTGGACACATAACTGATATACAGCGACTGCAGATTCTTGGCAGAATGGAATCCAGATATTAAAGTTATAAATAGGATATTGGAACGTAGTTATGCAATGTGATTTTATACCAGGCTCTTACTGTGATACACAAAGGTAGTAAGTTACACAAAAATGCTACAGAAGGAGCACTCTGAGCGTGGAGACATGGCCATACACAGAAGAAAATATGGCAGCTTATGCAAGACAGTCACCAAGATTTGAAGACAAAGGGGTATATATAGTAAAAAAAAAAAAATCCTAATTAGGAGACACCTTAAAGCGTTATTGCCCTCTCTAAGCTTTCATCTCAATAATTATTAGCTATTATAATAATATTAGCAAATACCTCCAATTAGAAATGTAGCATAGTTCTCCAGATTAGCTATCTGCCTTCATGTGCAGGGCATTGCAGTAGCTAAGGTATCCATGGTCACTATATGAGTTGTTCAGCTCACCACCCCATGTGTTGCTCAGCAGCTCCTAGTCCAATGCTCCGAACCAATGGTTTGGTATCTACAGGTGCAAATTCAATACAAGGCGGGGAAGGGAGGGGGGGGTAGGGGTGATAGAAAAAGATCCAGCACCGAAGAAAGAATATTTTTTTTTATTCCAACAATTAAAACATGGATACATGTGCAGTTAAATCTTGCGCGTTTCGGAGAGACAAAAAAGCTCCTTATTCATTGGCAACCTATGCCTATGAATAAGGAGCTTTTTTTTGTCTCTCCGAAACGCGTAAGGCAAAACTGCACATGTATCAATGTTTTAAATGTTGGAATAAAAAGGATTTTTTTTTACTTCAGTGCTGGATCTTTTCCTCCCCTCTCCTTTTCTTGGATTGAATTTGCACTATGAGTGGTCGTAACCATGGATACCTAAGCTACAATGCCCTGCACATGAGATAAGTGACATAGCTAATCAGGAGAACTATACTACATTTCTAACTGGAGATATATGATCATATTTAATATATATATATTACACTTACTACATATTGGGATAGGATCTTGGAAATGAGAACACCACTTTAAAAGAAATTGTCCCAAAAACAAAGTACATTTTAACTCTATAGATCTTGGAATCATAATAAAAGTTTATTTTACTCACTTATATAGCACTATTAATTCCACAGCGCTTTACATATGTGATAATCGCTGTCCCTATTGGGGCTCACATCTAAATTCCCCATCAGTAAGTTCCACAATTGTATGTGTTAAACATTTTCCTTGTGCTGAGATAATCTTATATAAGTGTAATGGCAGTGTCCAGCCATGCAGAGCTACCCTAGTTTATGGTCAGCACATACCTCAGCTTTTGGCCAGGAAGGAAGCAGAAGTCACTTCTGATAAGCGAGTATACGGAGAAGGCAGAAGGGGCCCGCATCCTGCTACTGTCTTAACTAACACATTCCCTGTTTCACCACAGAAGTGAGGATTTGTAAAGAGCTCAGAGCTGGAGACGAGGCAAATATACTCCTGTGATAACACAGGCAGGCAAAGAAGTTGCCTCAGAAAGCTGCAATGTCCTGCAGCTTTGTCTGTACACTCACTTATCATAGCTAACTTATGCCTTCTCCCCTGACTGTAGTTTGTGCTGACCATGAACTGGAAAATTTTATTTTTTTAAAGCCATAAATCCAAATGCAGAACAGATTCTCAGAGCTATTGATTGAAATGCACTTTATTGGTGGGAGAACCTCTAACTGTATAAGTGAATGGTGCATAGCACAAGACGCGCTAAGAGAGAAAGCACCAGTGCGAGATTTTAATATCCAGTACTTTAATATCCATCTTACAGGATCAGCCACAACAATTACCATATACAGAATATTGTATGGCATAACCAGCGGAAAACAAGCGCTGTACGGGCAGAACACAGCAGCAGTACTCATAGGCAGGAGTGCCCAACACCTGCCAAACTTATTTTGTTTACCTATTCAGGGTATAGGTCATCGATTGTTACATCCTGGACATTCCCTTTAATAGTCATGGAGCAGTTAGGACTGATGACTGTAAAAGTTGCCCATGCCATAGCCTAAAGTTGATCAAAATTTGACAATTTCAGCCAAAGCAATAGTCTCGCGGTTAAATAATTGTTTGCAGATTACTGTAGAAAATGTGACATCACAGGTCAGCTAGTTTTTCACATGTAGGTGCCGGAGTACGATTTTCCCTCACTCATTAAAGGGAATTATCATCAGGTTTTTGCCATGTCATCTAAAGACAGCATGCTGCAATGGTTAACACAGAGATTTCAGCTGTGTCTCTTATCAGAAGTGTTTGCCTGTAAGGTTAGTTTAAACTTCCTTGCTTTATCATTAGTCTAACTGAGAAGGGTGTGAGCTTTAGTCAGACTCTGCCCCCTCTGTGATTAGCAGCTACTGTCTATAGAAATGTACACTGAAGGCCTGGCGTTGGCTGCTTTTTAAGCTCTGCTGCTTTGTTAAAACTGAAATCTTTGTGTTGAACGGCTGCAGCCAGTAATCTAAGTGATACATTGTTGGATTCAGAATCGCTTTGCCTATATTGTGCTGCTCTCTGATGGGGTAGCAAAAACCTGTTGAAATATTTCTGGAATTTGTTAGCGATCCTAAATTAGAAGCATGACTTCTTGATCTTAAGCCAGATCTTCAGATATGGTTTGCAGGTGTAAGCAGGAAAGCGTGCTATGTAAAGCTGAAAACCCACTGATATATTTGCATTTATCACTGTGCCAAGTCTCTGAATCCAGATGATGAGGATATGTCTGTGTTCAAACCTGTTACAGAATTTTCATGCGACCATGAGCAATCTTTTATACGACAGCGTTTATTCCTCTCCTGTTTGCTAGACCATCACTTATTCAACAAGTCTTGGACAATTAACAGACTTCTGTGTAATGTTTATGGCGATTCTAAATGCCCTCATACACAAGATCGCGGTCAGCAGCAGATCTTCCACCCAGCAAACAAAATCGTATCAGCGGTTTCAGCCAACCTTGGTCTATTGGTTTTTGGAGGGAGTTTAGGGAGGACTAACATGTAACAAAATTATTGTAAAATTTTTGTTGAGCATCGCATTTATCTCATTGGGGCTTGCACAACTCCATGCACACGAAGCAGCAACAGCCCCATGCAGATGAAAGGGCCTGACCCATGCATGTATACATACTTCCTCTGACTATACACATTTTTTTGTATTGTCACAGTGACGCATGATTTTAGCAGACTCTACTGACATCCAGTCTCCACAGGCATCTATACACCTTATATTGCTGTTAGCCAAACACTGAGGAAGAAAGCAGCGGTCAGACCAAAAATAAAAGGTTGTAAAGGTGTGGGAACTTGTCTGACATCTGTCATGGATATCTGGGAGGCCTTTATATACATTATATGGTCAGACAGTGGTGTCTCTGCATATAGAGACCTCTGACAGGTTCAGGGCCTGAGTCTCATTCTGTTGGAAGACTTAATATTAAATGTTTCTTTCCTTTGGTGTATGAAGGGTTAATGTCAGTTTTGTTGCCAGCATCTTTCCAGCAGTCCATATCAGATGTTGCTGCTTAGCTACCACGCCCCTCACCTTAAAAAGTGGCAATTCCCAGCACCCATTGCAGTCAAAAATTAAAAGTCTACTCTGGCCACCTTGGTGAAAAGAACTGCTGGGGTTTTAAACTGACCCCATCTGTCTGCTGCCACGGAGTTTGTGTTGAATTCTCTCCCCCCACCTATGTGTCTACCTTTCCCTTGTGTTGTATTAGTGCAGTGGCGAGACTAGCGATACTCACCTACCAGCTCACTAACCAGGGTTTTCCAAGGGTGTCCGGTATCCTACTCGGCGACAGGTGTGCAACCTGTATAGGGCTGGCTAGGAATGTGTTTTGTAGTGCGCCATTCGTAGGTCTGAGCGCAACGGTCACGCTGTGTACACGGACCTATCCTACTCCACATGTGAAAAAGAATCCCACAAAAATTGCAGGTGTTGGAGAATCCTAATATATATGGTGGTTGTGAAGGGACAGCTTAAATCCATACACTTCAGTCTGGAAAACTGCAATTTGAACAAGTTGGATTTTTCCCATATTCATGCATTTATAAAAAAATTAAATATATATTTATTTTATATTTATATACTTTATATAAAATAAAGTGTGTATATATTATATATATACACATATATATATATATAAAAAATAAGTGTGTGTACTAAGTAAAATAAGTGTGTACAATATATATATATATATATATATATATATATATATATATATATATATATATGTAAAATAAGTGTGTACATTTTACATACACATATCTATCTATCTATATATATATATATATCTACACACACACATACATACATACACATACACACACACACACACATCTATATATCTATCTATATACACACATATCTATCTATATACACACATATCTCTCTCTACATACATACATACATACATACATACACACACACACACATCTATATATCTATCTATATACACACATCTATCTATATACACACATATCTATATACACACATATCTCTCTCTCTCTACATACATACATACATACATACATACATACATAGATACATACATACAAAATATATGTACACACACACCACACATTTTATAGCAAATAAATAATTTCTATAATTTCTATACACTACTATATAAATGCAGGCTCTTTTGGCAAGTAGAGCGGTATAATGTCTAAATGGTGAACTATATGTAGTATTTATCAAACCACAGAAGCGCTATAGGCGGATTGGGGGGGGATTCGACACTAATATGTGACATTAACTTTAGTGTTATCACTCATTTGCTGCCTTTCACCACGTATTGTAAATGAGCACAACCTTTACAGACAACGCTAATGATAATTTTTATGTATTTACAATCAGTTTTGATATATCAAGCTATTTATGTGTACAGTTCGGCAATAAATCGCCCCAATCACTGAGATCAGACAAATTGCAACAACTATTGATACATGTGAATGGGGCTAATTGCTAGCTGGGTCTGTGGCCGCCCACTGGTGTAATACACAGCTTCAGCCGCAATAATACACCAGCATAACAATAATAGACCAGAGGAGGAAAACACTATTTTCTTTGTGTGCAAATTAACCTAGATTAACAAAGGGATTTCATTAGTGCAAGGTCAGCAGCAGCGAGGATTGGAAGGAATCCCTCGGATCCCATCTATTAGCAACTATGCAATTGGCATCACAATATCAGTCAGGTCCGCCATCGCCTGCTACTACAGTGTTGTCAATCATAATTACTTTCATCTTCTGAGACTTCATAGCTTCATATGTGGGTTAATTATGAAAGTACTAGCTACATATACAAGCTTAAACAAGAAACAACTCACAATAATGTGCATCTTCCTTGACACAGACGGAACACCACAAAATGCACAATGTATCGCTCTGTGCTCAAATTAATACGACAAACTCAAAAATGACGATGAGGGTCGTACAATCCTGGGAGAACTCATCCCACAGCTTCGTACTGCTGGTCTGCAGCCATTGTGACGGTGTTATGGCTTTGCAAAATCTGCTCCAATAGGTGACTTGCTATTAGGTTTACCCCCAAGTCGGGCATTTTGTATCTAAAAAGGTGAATCAACCCAAAAGCAAATAGATAAAATATTTTTCACAATTTGTTTGTACATGCGAAACTGGCTACATCATGAAGGGGCTGAAGATCTATATATAATAAATCTAAACATTGCGGAGATTTTAGCTTCGACACAGATTGGTCTCTGGGAGCCTTTACATTTTCTTCTGTGTTTTCTACGCCGTCCAATGATAAGCAGGTAACGACATACAGGGGAAACAATAGCAAGCGCCTCCATAGAAGCTTAGAACCGGCTTTCTCACTATGATCCAGAAGGAGTGAGGGGTCTAATCAGGTCACACAGTTAATATTTACTCACTTCCATAGAGGTATTATTGTCATAACGCTTTAGACACATCAGCAATAGGGATGATCGAATACCTCAATTATTCGGCTTCACGAATATCCAACGAATAGGTTGCCGCTATATTCGATGCGCAATGTAAGTCTATGGGAAGCCCGAATAGTTCCGAATAGTTATTATTCAGGTTTCCCATAGACTTGCATTGCGCATCAAATATTCGCGAATAGTTGAATAGCGGCGACCTATTCAGAAAATATTCACGAAGCCGAATAATTGAGGTATTTGATCATCCCTAATCAGCAACACTGTCCCCTTTGGGGCTCACAATCTAAATTCCATATCAGTAAGTCTTTGGAGTGTGGGAAGAAACCGGGGTACTCAGAAAAAACAAACACGGGGAGAACATACAAACTCTTACAGATGTTGTCCTTGTTGGGATTTGAACCCAGGACCCCAGAGCCGCAAGACTGAGGTGCTAACCACCGAGCCACTGTGTTTCAACTGCCAGCTACTAATAACATTATAAGTACAGGGAAAAATAAATGAGTTCTGTGCGGTGTGTCCTTACATACACTGCTCTGCATCTATCTCTAGCCACGGGGAATAATTCTCAGGGATATATGGAATAGATGCAGAGCGCTGCATGTGACACGCTGCAACTCTCCTGTCACTGCAGTCATGTCATTCATAACAAGGATGACAGTGCCGGGAGAGAAGAGCTGCAGAGTGCAAGCAGCATATCAAATACCACACTCTACATCTATTCTAGCTATAGGAGCATTATTCTCCGATACTAGAGATAAATACAGTGCGTTATATAATGACACAGTGCAGCTGTCACCCTCTTCCTGCAGCTGCACTTGTAATGTCGGTAAATGAATGGCAGCGAGAGGATAGACAGATCAGCCTAACCAGGCCACAGTGAGAAAGCTAGCTCTTAGCTGCTCTGGAAGTATTTGCCATTTCTGCCCCTACATGTCATTGCTTTCTTATGATTGGACAAAATGATGCAGGTGAAGTTGTAAACAGCCCCAAAGAAGAATCTCTGCTAACGGCCCCATGGTTGAAGAGGAAACAAGCATCCTAAGCCTACATGCGCACGCTGCTTTTTTGCTGCTTTTTGGCTGCAGTTTTGTCAGCTGAACTTTCTGACATCTGACTTCCCAGCAAAGTCTATGAGAAGTCAGATTTGTCATGCGCACACTGCAGTTTATTTGTCAGCGTTTTTTTTGTCAAAAGTTTGTGACAAAAAAAATGCAGCATGTTCATTCTTCCTGCGTTTTTGTCAACATTTGTCACCCATTGAAATCAATGAGTTCATCAAAAACGCAGGAAAAATGCATGCTAATCAAAAGTGGTGGATTTTACCTGCCTGTTACCTGCGTTTTTTGGTACCAAAAACGCAGGTGATTTGTCAGGAAGTGAAATAACAGGCAAGTGGTCCCGTCCCGTCCCGTCCCGTCCTCCACGTGTTCCCCGAAGTACCGCTGTCCCCAGGGGAGATGATGTGGAGGACGGTGACTATCAGCAGCGGCGGCAGCGAGAGGGAAAAAAAATCAATATTTTCAGCTGCCAATGTCCATCCCCCTCTCGCTGCCGCCGCCGCTGATAGTCCCGTCCTCCACATCATCTCCCCTGTGCGTGCACGCTGGGGACAGCGGTACTTCGGGGAACACGTGGAGGACGGGACTATCAGCGGCCGCCGCCGCTGATAGTCCCGTCCTTCACGTGTTCCCCGAAGTACCGCTGTCCCCAGCGTGCACGCACAGGGGAGCTGATGGACCCCTCTCACTGCCACCACCACAAGTCCCGTCCTCCACGCTCCTGTCAGCTCCACGCAGTAGCGCGATCAGCTGAGCTGTCACTGAGGTTACTCGCGGCCACCGCTGGATTCAGCAGTGGCCACGGGTAACCTCAGTGACATCAGCTGATCGCGCGGCTGTCTTCATTTGCTGCATGGAGCTGACCGGAGCGGCGGTGTCTGCTGCTTCTCCGGTCACCTCCATGCAGAAGAGCTGGAAGCGACGCTGGACCATCCTGGATTACGCCAAACATGGAGGGCTTTGTCGGGGTTAATAAATTGGTGATGAGGGAATGTGTTTGTGTTTTTTATTTCTAATAAAGGATTTTTTGGGTGTGTGTTTATTTACTGTAACTTACAGATTAATCATGGAAGATATCTCGGGGAGACGCCTGACATGATTAATCTAGGACTTATTAGCAGCTATGGGCTGCCAATAACTCCTTATTACCCCGATTTGCCAACGCACCAGGGCAAATCGGGAAGAGTCGGGTACTGTCCCAGAACAGCCGCATCTAATGGATGCGGCCATTCTGGGCGGCTGCTGACTGATATTGTTAGGCGGGGGGCTCCCCATAACGTGGAGCTCCCCATCCTGAGAATACCAGCCTTCAGCCGTATGGCTTTATCTGGCTGGCATTAAAATTGGGGGGGGGACCGCACGCCAGTTTTTTTTAATTATTTCTAATTTTTTTTTTTCAATTCAACAAGCTTTATGGGCTTGTTGGAACTGAAAAATACATGAAACAATTGTTGACAAAACTGCAGCCAAAAACGCACCAAAAAAGCACCTACATTTTTTGTGACATTTCCAGGCTCTCTCTGACAAGGTGCAGTTTTGGCTGCAGTTTTGGCTGCAGTTTGTGAACACGAAAAAGCAGCGTGCGCATGTAGCCTAAACATTGCAAGTAATATCTATGGGATGAAGTGAATAAAAAAATAAAAAAAAAAGTTTTATTCAGCTCCTTTATCATGATACACCCAGTTTAGCAAGTAAAAAGGTTGGTTTTTTTTGTTGTTTTTTTTTTTTTTTAACAGGGTTGTCGCAATCAATTTTCTTAGTGACAAGCCAATTAGAAACGGAGGCGCACACACACACCTCCTGTCAATCCTAAAGACCCAGCACAGGCCGCTCCAGTGTTTGCCACCAGCTCCGGCAGAGATGACTGCACCGTTCTCATGACTGGCTGCAGCGCTTAATGCAGCGCAACATCAGCGGCATCTCTACATGGGAGGATGGTTCTGTTTGTATTTTAGAGCAGCCCATGCCTAAGAAAAATAAAATGAATGCTGGTCAGCCTCATTTTTTGGTAAGAATGTACTTATATACAAGGTTATGATAGATATCCGATAGCGAGAAGCCTTATAGCACCATATTTGGTAAAGTTGGGGTGCCATGGCTGGAGTGTCCATGATGACCAGAGGTCCTCATTACTGCACCTCTGTAGTAAAGATTTTAAATGGAGCATCTGTCAAGTAATCGTCAGGAAATAACCGGTGGAACATCAATCATCTACACTGTGTGCAGAATTATTAGGCAAATGAGTATTTTGAGCACATGATACTTTTTATACATGTTGTCCTACTCCAAGCTGTATAGGCTTGAGAGCCAACTACCAATTAAGTAACTCCGGTGATGTGCATCTCTGTAATGAGGAGGGGTGCGGTGTAATGACATCAACACCCTATATAAGGTGTGCTTAATTATTAGGCAACTTCCTTTCCTTTGGCAGAATGGGTCAGAAGAGAGATTTGACGGGCTCTGAAAAGTCCAAAATTGTGAGATGTCTTGCAGAGGGATGCAGCAGTCTTGAAATTGCCAAACATTTGAAGCGTGATCACCGAACAATCAAGCAATTCATGGCAAATAGCCAACAGGGTCGCAAGAAGCGTGTTGGGAAAAAAAGCGCAAAATAACTGCCCATGAATTGAGGAAAATCAAGCGTGAAGCTGCCATTTGCCACCAGTTTGGGCATATTTCAGAGCTGCAACGTTACTGGAGTATCAAAAAGCACAAGGTGTGCCATACTCAGGGACATGGCCAAGGTAAGGAAGGCTGAAAAACCACCACCTTTGAACAAGAAACATAAGATAAAACGTCAAGACTGGGCCAAGAAATATCTTAAGACTGATTTTTCAAAGGTTTTATGGACTGATGAAATGAGAGTGACTCTTGATGGGCAGATGGATGGGCCAGAGGCTGGATCAGTAAAGGGCAGAGAGCTCCACTTTGACTCAGATGCCAGCAAGGTGCAGGTGGGGTACTGGTATGGGCAGTTTTCATCAAAGATCAACTTGTGGGACATTTTCGGGTTGAGGATGGAGTGAAGCTCAACTCCCAGACCTACTGCTAGTTTCTGGAAGACAACTTCTTCAAGCAGTGGTACAGGAAGAAGTCGGTATCGTTCAAGAAAAACATGATTTTCATGCAGGACAATGCTCCATCACATGCATCCAACTACTCCACAGCGTGGCCGGCCAGTAAAGGTCTAAAAGATGAAAATATAGTAACATGGCCCCTTGTTCACCTGATCTGAACCCCATAGAAAACCTGTGGTCCCTCATAAAATGTGAGATCTACAGGGAGGGAAAACAGTGCACCTCTCAGAACAGTGTCTGGAGGCTGTGGTGGCTGCTGCACGCAATGTTGATAGTAAATAGATCAAGCAACTGACAGAATCTATGGATGGTGGGCTGTTGAGTGTCATCATAAAGAAAGGTGGCTATATTGGTCACTAATATTTTGGGGTTTTGCTTTTGCATGTCAAATGTTTATTTCTAAATTTTGTGCAGTTATATTGGTTTACCTGGTGAAAATAATCAAGTGATATGGGAATATATTTGGTTTTTATTAAGTTGCCTAATAATTCTGCACAGTAATAGTTACCTGCACAAACAGATATCCTCCTAAGATAGCCAAATCTAAAAAACCCCACTCCAACTTCCAAAAATATTAAGCTTTGATATTTATGAGTCTTTTGGGTTGATTGAGAACATAGTTGTTGATCAATAAAAAAATCCTCTAAAATACAACTTGCCTAATAATTCTGCACACAATGTATGGAGATATAAGGCCACCGCGATGGACATTTACGCCTCATTTCTGCAGAGTCCCTCTCTAATGATTGATGGAGGCCCATCAGGCAGGCATTTATTACCCATTATGTGAATAGACGCTCAATGTCCATCATAAAAAAAAACCTGTTGATAATACACATCCTCGTTCCTCCAGACCTCAGCACTACATCGTTTTTAACTTCTTTAGATAAAACTTTCCTCATGTGAACTGATATTTTCAGCTTCTATGACGCTTGCTCTTTGGCATAGACCGGCGTTATTAACACTATGTGGTCAGGAAATGCATTATTGATATATTGTATTTTCATCAGGTTTTGTTGATGAGCGCGGATCTCTAAATAATGGATTGGGACATTGGACACGGCTACAATTATAAGCCATACACATGCACCATGAGCCATTTACAACCCTGCAGGGTTAGAGGTGGCACCCGCCGGGGTCCGCAATCGTTAACTCTGCGCTCATGTGAAGGCATGCAATTAACTGAAGTATGTGTGTGGCGCCCCTGAGGCTTCAGTCGCCACAGAGTATTGCACCCACATTTGGGTGTAATGCTAAACCCAGATCCTGAAGAGGTCAGTCCCGGTTTCACCACTTACACACTCAAATACACACCAGGTTGCCCTGTTCCCACTGGGGACTGGGGTAGGTTAATAAAGGGTCGCCGGCAGAGTGGCATTTACAGGATGTCCTCAAACAGGGGCCCCAGTCCCACTAGCTTAGGACCTGGGAGGGGGAGATGGGGTGTAGCAAGTCAGGTGCTAACACGACAGTTCTCCAGCAGGAGAGCAAGGAAGCAGTCGCATCTTACAGGTGCTCCGGTGGGAAGGAGGAGAAGTTCACACGGTTGCCTTGGGGAGAGTGAACCTGCTCCCCTCAGAACCGACGCCACACAGGGCAGCAGGGCCCTAGGGAAGATCATACTTCACATTGGTTTTCCAGAATCTGCCTGGACGGGGAAAGGTTCAAGCTTCCCTGACCACACAGCGCCCAACAGCACAGTGCCAGAGAGGATCCGGGGCCTCGCATCAAGCCGGACCCCATATCGGAACCACGGCACCTGCATATAGGGACAAGAGTATTACTCGTGAAACCCAGAATCCCCTCGTAGCTTCAAGGCAGGGGATCCACAGATAGGCGTTACAAGGAGGGAACCTACCGAACACCAAACCGGACTGATTCCTAAAGGAATTCGGGTTCCATGGAGCCCATCATAACAAGTGACCGGTATTACCCGGGTGAGCGGCACAGCACTAAATGCAAGTAAACAACCTGGAACTGCAGCCATAGATTCGGTTTATTCATTACCAGCACCGCCGCTCCACGCTTTAGCGCCCTCCATTACTACTCCTCTCATCATCCTCCCCGGGGAGCGATACCATCCATAGCTGCTACCACCATCCGTCCCGGAAGACAGCAACAGCAGCGGCGGCGCATTCCCTGGCCGCATACCACAGGTGGCGTCACGACACGCACCTCACTACTACCCCCAACGTCCTCCCTAGCCATCTTCTGTACACCTGTGGGCAACGGAGCCAGGCTAGGCCGCCCGTGACTACGACAGTCGACGGCCCGGCGACGAGAAAGTGCTCCCTCTTCTCCGCACCTGTGATGCAATTGCAAGATCGCATCACAGTCGCATGATCCTCAACTGAAGCTCACAGCAGAGAGTCATTAGCATATCACTTTCCATGCTCTTGCACCAGAAGCTATGGGCAAGTGGCAAAGTACCCTTACAAAGAAAAACATGTAAGCATGGCATATAATATGGTCTAATAAGACCAAGGTTGATCTTTTTGACTATAATTCCAAAAGGTATGTTTGAGGCAGAGCCAGTACTGCACAATTACCAAAAGAGCACCATACCAACAGCAAGCATGGTGGAGGCAGCTTTACACTTTGGGGTGGTTTCTGACCAGCTGATACTGGAGAGAGAATTATCAACAGCTCCAAATATCAGTCAATTTAGCATCAAAACCTTCAAGTACCTACTAAAAAGCTAAAGATGAAGAGGGAAGTCACCTTTCAGCCCACAATGACGTGAAAAAATACCACCAAAATAAACAAAAGAATGGCTTTGCTAGAAAAAGATCAACGCTTTGAAATAGCCCAGTCAGAACCCACATCTCTATGGGTCATCCCGAAGAGGGTGCTGTACACAGGAGATTCCCGCACAAATATGACAGTTTGGGGGTGCAACTGCAAGTAAGAGTGGGCAAAGATTGCCAATTGTAGATGTGCCATGCTGAGGGACACTTACCCAAAAAGACTGAAAGCTGTCATAAATTCAAAAGGTACTTCAACAAAAGTATTAGTTTAAGGGTGTGAATATTTAAGTAACCACATTGATATTTTAGTTGGGTTTCTTTTTTTTTTTTCAACCATGCAAAAAAAAAAAAAAATCCAGGTTATGTTTCAATTAATTTGTACAGATTATGGGTAACATTAATAGCGAAAAAAGGTCTGAAGTTATTTCTTCTTGGTTTGATTTTTTCCTGTATGAGTAAACAACGCTGGCATTGCACAAGCACTGTAACTCCATTACAGAAATACCCTTTAATGAAAAGTATTTTTTTCCCAACTGCATGGTATATACTGTACATTACAGAGGTGTCGCTCCACAGAACTCCCCCAGGAGGATTAGGGATTAGACCAGCCTCGAATGGCTTTCCCAGCAATATTAGCCTGCCTGACTCCAAGTAGATTACTTTCTGTAAAACACCACGTCTTTTCCTTAGCTCTGATGTAAAGCTCAGCATAACGCAAGATAAAAGCTACTGGACAGACTGGAGCATGGCAGGTCCGTATTTGATTATTTCTTGATGCATCATTCAGAAACAAAGGCTTCTTGCGACATACAAAGGATTTTGTAATATAAATTTTTTAGATTGGCAAAAAGGTGAAGGATAGTTTGTGTATTATAAAAGTCTTTCCAGTCAGTTGGACTAAATGAGCTTGTAATACAGGGTGGACCATTTATACAGATGCACCCAAATAAAACGGGAATGATTGGCGCACCATCACATTATGGGTGTCAGGTTCATACATGAACAGTGTCGTGGAAAGTGGATTTGTCATCGTGGGCCAGTTGAATGGCCACCAAGGTTTCCCCATTCTGACCCCCTTAGACTTTTATCTTTGGGGTCATCTGAGGGCAATTGTCTATGTTGTGAAGATACAAGATGTGCAGCATCTGAAACAACAGATACTGAAAGCCTGTGCCAGCATTTCTTCTGTGGTGTTGCCATCAGGATCACAGTACAGGCTCGAGGGTGCTGCGGCAAGCGCCATTGATCTGCAGGCAGGCTGTGAGGGTGTCACGGCGGCAGGCGCCATTGACGTGCGGGCGGGCTGCTGGGGTGTCACTGCAGTGGAGCGACTCAGGAAGGTCTCCATTGAATTGCCTGCGGTGACGTGATGGACTTCAGGAAAATGGCCACAGAGGCAGCATTCATGCAGATTGATGCGATAGACTTCAAGAAAATTGCCGGGGAGTCCTATTTGCGCACGTGCCGCCACCGCATCCATTTTCTTGAAGTCCATCGTCAACTGTGGGCAATTCAACAGTGCCCGCATTCAGACACAGACTCCCTGTCATGTAACGCTTCTGAGCAGCTCCACTGCAGTGTAGGCTGGACAAAATTGTTGGCATCCTCGACTTAATATTTGGTTGCACCTACTTTGGAATAAATAACTGCAATCACTTCCTATAACCATCAACAAGCTTCTTACACCTATTACACCTGGACAACGACTCTTGCAAACTGCTCCAGGTCTCTCCTATTTGGAGGCTACTTCTACCAACAACAATTTTAAGATCTCTCTGCAGGTGTTCTATGGGTTGTAAACATCTTGATTATGTTGCAAACCGTGGATAAAGGAACATCAAGATCTCTGGAGATGGACTTGTAACCTTGAGAGTGCTGATATTTTTCAACAATTTTGGTTCTTAAGTCCTCAGATAGGTCTCTTCTTTTTCTGTTGCTTAGTGTGGCACATACAGACACCCAGTACAAAGATTAAGTCAACTTCTCCCCTTTTTTTATCTTGTTTCAGGTGTGATTTTCATATTGCCCACATCTGATACTTGATACAGGTGAGTTTGATCGAGCATCACATGCTTGAAACAATGTTTACCCACAATTGTGGAACATTCTCTTCCCCATTTTTGGGGTTGTGTGTGAAATGTCTAATTTTCCTGTTTTTCCCTCTACTTTTTTGCGTTGTTCCAATACACGGGAAAAAAATAGGTGCACAACAAAACGTGTAATTGTAATACATTTTCTGGGAGAAATACTTAATTGCCTGGAACAACTTCAAGGGTGCCAACAACTTTTGAATATGACTGTAGATGCTTCTGGCAATTTGAGCCTGTTAAAACGTTATGGGAATATATACAGTACTGTGAAAAAGGTTTAGGCAGGTTTGGAAAAATTGCTGCAAAGTAAGAATACTATCAAAGATAGAAGTGCTAATAGTTTATATGGTCTTTAATTAACAAAATGCAAAGTAACTGAACAAGAGAGAAACCAAATCACGAGCGGTTTTATCAGACTAGAGCTTCCACTCCAAGGGAAATATCAGGCTACATAGAGCGGCCCCTGGAAAAACAAACAGTTTGGGGTGTCGGGAGCGGACATTGCAGAGTCATTTCAAAATGTACAAAACCTTTACCTGATAAGTCCAAGCATCTGAAGAACGCTATATCTCAGGTACACCTCTGCCAGGTTTACCATGCATTATGGCTTTACAAGTTACGTGTAGGCAAGTAAAGAAAGCAATCAATGGCTTCTAATGTACAGAAACAGAGTCTGACCAATGGGAGACGATAGCGAACAATATTCGGCACAATAAACCCTAATGCATTGTGCCGAATTTTATTCACATGGTGCCTGAAAGGGGGGGGTGGGGGGTAGACAACTCTTGCCTTTTTGTAAAATCTGAAGTACATGGATGTAGCATTTGGGCCCATACATTGTGTCTTGACGGAGATTTGTACTAAGCAGGTCAGATTACATTTATGTAAGTGAGGCCTTACGGTATGTGCCCACGATCAGCGCTCGCTGCGTTCAGAACGCAGCGGGTCCCGACCAGCGGGGCCGCATGTCTCCTCCGCAAGAGAACGCAGCTGACTGTGCCCACGATCAGGGTTCACGGCGCTGCGGTTTTTCGTTTGTGTTCTCCGTACGGAGGACGCATGCGATTCCGCAGTAAAACAGTTGACATGCTGCGGTCTGGAAAGATGCACCTCAGGTCAGTGTTTGCTGCGGAAAAAACAAGCATCGTGGGAACAGGATTTCTAGAAATCCCATCCTCTGTGCTTGTACTGTACAACGCAGCATTTTGGACACAGTTGAAGCATACTACGTCCAAAAAGCTGCAAACACTGATCATGGGCACATACCCTTAAGATGTCCCAGTATTAATGGGAAGATCTCCAATGAAAAGATGTACAGACCAAGATCACGGCGACAGGCATATGCCATGAATGCACTCCAAGGACTCTGACAATCCGATTGTGACCAAGCTCAATTATTTTGCACAGCCAATAAATTGGTAGAAAACCCTATACTGCTCGGTCTTCTGATAGTGGCGAGTAAGGGTATGTGCACATGATCAGGATCCGCTGCATCCAGACGTGGCGGGTTTTGACCTGCGGAGCTGGGAGTTTCCTCTGCAGGAGAACGCAGCTGCTCGTGACCACGATCCAGGCCTGGTCAGCTGCAGTCTCTCGCTGTCTTCTTCCTGCAGAGAACCCTTGCGTCTCTACAATAAAGAATTGACATGCTGAGGCTCGGGAAGCCACAACACCACAGGTCAGTTTTCGCTATGGAAAAAACAAGCACAGTGGGCAGGAGATTTCTAGAAATCCCATCCACTGTGCTTGTACTGTACAACGCAGCAAAAAACAAGCTCCATTCAAACCGCTGAGAACCCTGATAGTGGGCATGCAGACCAAGGGAGACAAACTAAATCCTAAATATAGCTGCTTACCGAACCATGTGAAAGAGGAAAGGCGTGTTTTGTCAGATCTTCAAATATCTGTTTTCTGCTGTGAGTTTCCTGTTTCAGAGCAAAACGCAGGTTTCTCATATCCTAAATTGCAAAAAGATATAAATGAATCATTGCATCCATCTCATTTACATGCACGGTACATGATGTGAAACACTTGTGACCCAGCCAATGATCAAAAACTAGATGAATACATCCGGGGCCCCGTCCCGGTCCTATCATGGAGCCCCATGATATGCTACAGACGTTACAAGAACAGAATCAACCAGAAACCCAAAACTAAACTACGTCCCGGCCGTCACTTACCAGTTCCTGATTAACAGATGAAAAAAGCTCACATTTTTACTACTGTGCTCCAAGAAATCACGGGTGTGTTCACAATAAGATACCCATGACCTAACATTGTAGTGAGGAACAGGACCAGACTATGTGTGAGTGCACCCTGAAGTTAGTGACTGACTTATTTGGCCCTTTTAATACACAATCACATTTTTGGGTAACAAAAACCCTTTATTTACTGATGCATTGCATTCATGGGAGCCACCAGCCATGCTGGATGTTTTGTAGGGCCGTTTCTCTTCTATTAGGTTTCTGTCCTGGCTGAAGCTGGTTATCAAACAAGATGCACCTTCCCCAGGTCCACCATTGACTCCACCACTTCTCTTGATTTATGGCATTAGTGCGGCAATGACATCCCCTTGCCGGCTAATCCAGGACCTCAGCCGCTCTACCAGTGTAAACAAAATGCCCCCTTTAGAGCCGCAGAGCTCACCGATTGGCAGCCAACAAAACGTCAGCGCCGTGCCAATGCCAGGAGACACTCGCCAGTGGACCTGGGAAAGGTGGGTATAGCCTTATGTTTTACAACAGGCGGTAGCTCATTGAAAAAGGAACAACCCCAGAAGACTAGCGCACTTTGTCCACAGTATATGTCAGGAGCTTTCCATGACACTCAGGCCCTCACTCCCCATAGGAAGGCCAAAATGTGTTATTTTGAATATCATCTGGCCAGTATGTAATTGCATACTATTTTTTTTGCAACTGGATAGGAAATTTCAGTAGACCGCATTTTCCTATACTAAAGGACACTGCAAAGAAGCATACACCATGAGTTTCTTTATGAGCTGTCATGGTGGAAGGATCCACCTGAGAGTAAGCGCCGACAGTGGGCATGGATGCCACATGCACCTATACCCTCACCCCTACAAGGTGTATTAATGACAACCACGCAGCATTGCTGCAATACTTACTTTGCAGGTTATATCCAGACCATAGGAGTTTTCTCCTCTACTGGACGCACCTCCCATCTTTTCAATCCGTGCGATAACCCCAAGAGGAACCTCAAAGACAATCGCTGGCTCCTAAAGAAAGAAAAACAGGAACTATGGTACATATTCTGTGTCACCCAAAAGACTATCATCCTGCCACTATAGAAAGATATCACATTGGTTCATGTCAAATTGTGTATGAAAGCAGATGAAGCATGCTGACAAATTATTACTTGTTACCTGTCTTAGGCTGCTTTCACACATCTGTTTTTCACTGTGCGGTACAATCCGGTAAAAAAACGGAAAGAACGGATCCGGCGTTTATTGCTGCTGGATCCGTTCTTTCCCCCATAGACTTGTATTAGCGCCGGATTGTGCCGTATGGCCTTGCGTTGCTTCCGGCAAAATGTGATTGTTTGGCGGCCGGATGGAACGCTGAGGGGAATGTTTTTTGTCTCCGGCGAAAAACCGCATTGCGCCGAATGTGGTGCCATACGGCGCGTTTTATAATAAAAGTCTATGGACGCCGTATCCGGCACAATGCGGCAAAAAAGCGGATACGGATCCGTCAAAAACTGGAAGGAACGCATGGAAAAACTGACGCAACAGATCAGTTTTTTCGCCGGATCCGTTGCATCAGTTTTTGGGCCGGATTTTGTCGCACGGCGAAAAACAGATGTGTGAAAGCAGCCTTATTGTCAGCTGACAACTGCAGGGAATGCTGGGAGTTGTAGTTTTACAGAAATCGGGGAGGTACAGGTTGCAGGGCTCTGATCTAGGAAAAGGTCTCCCATTGTGACCATTTTCCATGTCTACTTCTGTACATTTCTGTTTTTACACATCACTGGACAGAATTTGAGAATCTTGGCCATGACACATTGGCAGAGCCCCTGAGGTGCCAGAGCAGCAGCTCCCCAATGGGACAACACTTTTATTAGTCTGATTGCTGATGTAGTACACTGCCATGGTTCCTGGTTACCAGTGTGAAATGTAGATCAGGTGAGCAGATTGTCAGTCACTACATGTCTCACACTGGTAACAACCACTTTCATTTAGGCTAGTTTCACATATCCGGCTTTTCGCCGGATTGACGGATTCGGCGCACGCCAGTACAGTATGATACAGTACAGTGGCAGCACCGCAACTTCTGAGTCACCTGCTCTGGTCAAATGACAGCATGTGACCGCCACTTGTTGCGCTGCCAGTGTAGTGCGCCGGATCCGTCAAACCGGCGAAAAGACGGATGTGTGAAATCGGCCTTAGAAGAAGCTCTGGCGGCCGATTCTCGGGGAGATCACTGACCAGCCCATAGAGATTAATAAACTCACTTACATATAATGTGGATTTCTCTGGAGTAAGATATCTGCTCACAAATATGGTATCACTTTATTCAGCTTCCAATGACCTATACGCCCATATAGACGGCTTAGGATGGTTGACCCTAATGACAGATTCCTTTTAATAATCCCCCAAAAGTCACATACAGGCCACTTTAAATGGCTGCTGTATACCGCTGACAGCGCTCACATGACATTCCCTGCAGTTTTACTCTAGTCTGTCTATTGGCTCAGAGGTGCACATAATATGCCCGATATCATACAGAACCCACACCTCCACCACCACAGCCTTTTGGCAGCAAGTTAATAGAGGAATAGAGAGGTGGCAGCCTCCAAAGAACAGTACCAATTCATATATAGCTAATGCCAATCCTACCCAAATCTCGTTAACTTACCGTCTCCTCACCTTTGAAGTACAATTTATAGGTTGTGACGTATAACCTGCCTTTAACTGGACCATTAAATGGACACATGTAAATAACCTCTTTATCTGTAAAGAAAAAAATAAAAACAAAAATCAGAGCACATACAGAAGAATAGAAAATTACAGTTTCTGTAAAAAAGACTTTGTAATAAATGAGAACACACAAAACTACCCAAGAACAAAATTTAAAGTAACACCACCAGAAAATGCAAAACTAAAAATATTTGTAGCGCTAAACCAAAATGTAATATATTAGAGAGTTACAGCATCTAATGTGATATGTATTCAATGCATGAATGAGGTTCTTCCATATATACGACCCTGGGCCATAACCTAGCAGAGGAAACAGCCAATCGAAGGACGGCCTTCCCTCACAGGCCCTCCAAGACCAGGGAGTCTGGCAGCTCCTCTCCTCGTGGACACAGTAAGACCATGCTGAGCCATTCATTTCATTAGCGGCATGTAACCCTACAACTCAACCTTGTGGTAACAGTTGATCTCTTGGGGGTCCTCTATATTTAAAAGCCAAGGTAACAGCTTCAAGGTTCAACTTTCCATAGAAAGAAGGGAATTTTGTTTACTTACCGTAAATTCCTTTTCTTCTAGCTCCAATTGGGAGACCCAGACAATTGGGTGTATAGCTACTGCCTCCGGAGGCCACACAAAGTACTACACTTAAAAGTGTAAGGCCCCTCCCCTTCTGGCTATACACCCCCCCGTGGGATCACGGGCTCCTCAGTTTTAGTGCAAAAGCAAGAAGGAGGAAAGCCAATAACTGTTTTAAATACAAATTCAACCCGAGAAACAACCTCGGAGAACTGAACTGTTCAACATGAACAACATGTGCACCCGAAAAAAACAAACTTCCTAAGAAAAACAGGGCGGGTGCTGGGTCTCCCAATTGGAGCTAGAAGAAAAGGAATTTACGGTAAGTAAACAAAATTCCCTTCTTCTTTGTCGCTCCTAATTGGGAGACCCAGACAATTGGGACGTCCAAAAGCAGTCCCTGGGTGGGTAAAAGAATAACTCGTGATAGGGCCGTCAAACAGCCCTTTCCTACAGGTGAGCCACCGCCGCCTGAAGGACTTGTCTACCTAGGCCGGCATCCGCCGAAGCGTAGGTATGCACCTGATAATGCTTGGTAAAAGTGTGCAGACTCGACCAGGTAGCCGCCTGGCACACCTGCTGAGCCGTAGCCTGGTGCCGTAATGCCCAGGACGCACCCACGGCTCTGGTAGAATGGGCCTTCAGTCCTGATGGAATCGGAAGCCCAGCAGAACAGTAGGTGTGAAGAATTGTTTCCTTGATCCAACGCGCAAGGGTGGATTTGGAAGCTTGCGACCCTTTACGCTGACCAGCGACAAGGACAAAGAGTGCATCCGAGCGGCGCAGAGGCGCCGTGCGGGAAATGTAGATCCTGAGTGCTCTCACCAGATCCAATAAATGCAAACCTTTTTCAAATTGGTGAACTGGATGCGGACACAAAGACGGTAAAGTGATATCTTGATTGAGATGAAAGGAAGATACCACCTTGGGAAGAAATTCAGGAATTGGACGCAGAACTACCTTGTCCTGGTGAAACACCAGGAATGGAGATCTGCATGATAACGCCGCCAGCTCGGACACTCTCCGAAGAGACGTGACCGCCACTAGAAAGGCCACTTTCTGTGAAAGACGAGAAAGGGAAACCTCCTTCATAGGCTCGAAAGGCGGCTTCTGGAGAGCAATTAGAACCTTGTTCAGGTCCCAGGGCTCCAACGGCCGCTTGTAAGGGGGGACGATATGACAAACCCCTTGCAGGAAAGTGCGTACCTGAGGAAGTCGCGCCAGGCGTTTCTGAAAAAATACGGATAGCGCGGAGACTTGACCCTTAAGGGAGCCAAGCGACAAACCTTTTTCCAACCCAGACTGCAGGAAGGAAAGAAAAGTAGGCAATGCAAAAGGCCAGGGAGAAACTCCCTGAGCAGAGCACCAAGATAGGAATATCCTCCACGTCCTGTGGTAGATCTTGGCGGAGGATGGCTTCCTAGCCTGTCTCATGGTGGCAACCACTTCATGAGATAAACCTGAGGCCGCTAGGATCCAGGACTCAATGGCCACACAGTCAGGTTCAGGGCCGCAGAATTCAGATGGAAAAACGGCCCTTGAGACAGCAAGTCTGGACGGTCTGGTAGTGCCCACGGATGGCCTACCGTGAGGTGCCACAGATCCGGGTACCACGACCTCCTTGGCCAGTCTGGAGCGACGAGAATGGCGCGGCGGCAGTCGGACCTGATTTTGCGGAGCACTCTGGGCAACAATGCCAGAGGTGGGAACACATACGGTAGCCGGAACTGCGACCAATCTTGAACTAAGGCGTCTGCCGCCAGAGCTCGGTGATCGTGAGACCGTGCCATGAAAACCGGGACCTTGTTGTTGTGCCGTGATGCCATCAGGTCGACGTCCGGCATCCCCCAGCGGCGACAGATCTCCTGAAACACGTCCGGGTGAAGAGACCATTCCCCTGCGTCCATGCCCTGGCGACTGAGAAAGTCTGCTTCCCAGTTTTCTACGCCTGGGATGTGAACTGCGGATATGGTGGATGCCGTGTCTTCCACCCACGTCAGAATCCGCCGGACTTCCTGGAAGGCTTGCCGACTGCGTGTTCCCCCTTGGTGGTTGATGTATGCCACCGCTGTGGAGTTGTCCGACTGAATTCGGATCTGCTTGCCTTCCAGCCACTGTTGGAAGGCTTGTAGGGCAAGATAGACTGCTCTGATCTCCAGAACATTGATCTGAAGGGTGGACTCTTTCCGAGTCCACGTACCTTGAGCCCTGTGGTGGAGAAACACTGCTCCCCACCCTGATAGACTCGCATCTGTCGTGACCACCGCCCAGGATGGGGGTAGGAACGACTTTCCTTTTGACAATGAGGTGGGAAGAAGCCACCACCGGAGAGATTCCTTGGCTGCCTGAGAGAGGGAGACCTCCCTGTCGAGGGACGTCGACTTCCCGTCCCATTGGCGGAGAATGTCCCATTGTAGTGGACGCAGATGAAACTGCGCAAAAGGAACTGCTTCCATTGCTGCTACCATCTTCCCTAGGAAGTGCATGAGGCGCCTCAAGGGGTGCGACTGGCCCTGAAGGAGAGATTGCACCCCTATCTGTAGCGAGCACTGTTTGTCCAGTGGAAGTTTCACTATCGCTGAGAGAGTATGAAACTCCATGCCAAGATATGTTAGTGATTGGGTCGGGGTTAGATTTGACTTTGAAAAGTTGATAATCCACCCGAAACTCTGGAGAGTCTTCAGTGCCACGTTCAGGCTGTGTTGGCATGCCTCTTGAGAGGGTGCCTTGATAAGTAGATCGTCCAAATACGGGATCATGGAGTGACCTTGCGAGTGCAGGACTGCTACTACTGCTGCCATGACCTTGGTGAAGACCCGAGGGGCTGTCGCCAGCCCGAAAGGTAGAGCTACGAACTGCAGGTGTTCGCTTCCTATAACGAAGCGTAGAAAACGCTGATGCTCTGGCGCAATTGGCACGTGGAGATAAGCATCCTTGATGTCTATTGATGCTAGGAAATCTCCTTGAGACATTGAGGCGATAACGGAGCGGAGAGATTCCATCCGGAACCTCCTGGTTTTTACGTGTTTGTTGAGCAGCTTTAGATCCAGGACGGGACGGAACGACCCGTCTTTCTTTGGCACCACAAACAAATTGGAGTAAAAACCGTGACCTTGTTCCTGAAGAGGAACAGAAGTCACCACTCCTTCCGCCTTTAGAGCGGACACCGCTTGTAGCAGAGCATCGGCTCGGTCGGGCGGTGGAGAAGTTCTGAAGAAGCGAGTTGGAGGACGAGAGCTGAACTCTATCCTGTACCCGTGAGACAGAATGTCTCTCACCCAACGGTCTTTGACCTGTGACAGCCAAATGTCGCCAAAGCGGGAGAGCCTGCCACCGACCAAGGATGCGGATAGAGGAGGCTGAGAGTCATGAGGAAGCAGTCTTGGTAACGGTTCTTCCGGCTGGCTTTTTTGGGCGTGATTGAGTCCGCCAAGAATCTGAGCCCCTCTGATCCTTTTGAGTCCTTTTGGACGAGTAGAATTGGGACCTGCCTGAGCCTCGAAAGGACCGAAAACCAGACTGTCCCCTCCTCTGTTGGGGTTTGTTTTGTCTGGGCTGAGGTAAGGATGAATCCTTACCCTTGGAGTGTTTAATGATTTCATCCAAACGCTCACCAAACAATCGGTCACGAGAAAAAGGCAAACTGGTTAAGCACTTCTTGGAAGAAGAATCTGCCTTCCATTCTCTCAACCACAGGGCTCTGCGTAAAACCACAGAGTTGGCTGACGCCACCGCCGTACGGCTCGTAGAGTCTAGGACAGCCTTAATCGCGTAAGACGCGAATGCAGACACTTGAGAGGTCAAGGGTGCCACCTGCGGAGCAGATGTACGTGTGACCGTGTCGACCTGTGTAAGCCCAGCTGAAATAGCTTGGAGTGCCCATACGGCTGCGAATGCTGGCGCCAACGACGCTCCAATCGCTTCATAGATGGATTTTAACCAGAGCTCCATCTGCCTGTCAGTGGCATCTTTAAGTGCCGCCCCATCTTCCACTGCAACTAGAGATCTGGCTGCAAGCCTGGAGATTGGAGGGTCCACCTTGGGACACTGTGTCCAGCCCTTGACCACGTCAGGGGGAAAAGGATAGCGTGTATCTTTAAGCCGTTTGGAAAAACGCTTATCTGGATAAGCGTGGTGTTTCTGGATTGCGTCTCTAAAGTCAGAGTGGTCCAGAAAAGTGCTTAATTTACGCTTGGGATACCTGAAATGGAATTTCTCCTGCTGTGAAGCTGCCTCCTCCGCAGGAGGAGCTGGTGGAGAAATATCTAACATCTTATTGATGGACGCTATAAGATCATTCACTATGGCGTCACCATCCGGGGTATCTAGATTGAGAGCGGCCCCAGCATCAGACTCCTGATCAGTTACATCCGCCTCATCACACAGAGAGTCGTCCCGCTGGGACCCTGACCAGTGTGATGAAGTTGAGGGTCGCTCATAGCGAGCCCGCTTAGGTTGTCTGGGACTGTCGTCCGAGTCAGAGCCGTCACCCTGGGGTGCATGTGACACCCCCGGAGCTAGGAAGTGGTCCAGCTGAGGGGGACAAGGTGGCAATGAATCAACAGTGCCCATGGTCTGAGTTACTGGTCTAGACTGTAATGTTTCAAGAATTTTAGACATAGTCATAGACAATCTGTCAGCAAAAGCTGCAAACTCCGTCCCTGTCACCTGGACAGCATTCACAGGTGGTTCTCCCTGGGTCACCTCTAGCAGCGGCCCCGGCTGAGCAATTGCCACAGGGGCCGAGCACTGCACACAATGGGGGTCAGTGGAACCTGCCGGTAGAGTAGCCCCACATGCGGTACAAGCAGCATATAAAGTCCGTGCCTTGGCACTTTTGCTTTTTGCGGACGACATGCTGTTGTCTCCTTGAGAAATCTAAGGAGGGTATATAGCAGAAAATCACCAGCGACTGTACAGTGCAAAGTATTGCCAGCACAAATACAAAGTACACTATGGCACAAGTGGGGGAGAGCCCTTGAGGGCTGCTTACCGCCCGCTGAAAGCGGGTGTGAGGTCGTAGAATCCCTTGTCTGAGTCTCCCCGTCTCCCCTCTGCAGCTCAGCGTGCAGGCAGGAATGGCTGCCGGCGTCCTGTGAAGAGGGGCGGACCGTGGGCGTCACAAACAAAAGTGCGGGAAACTGCGTCCCACTGTGCCTAGTGTGAGGGCTGGAGTATGTAAAACAGACTCCAGCTCTTAGCGCTGCTGGTCTGTACAGCGTCCCGCCCTCCTCCTGACTGGCAGGTCTGGGGGCGGGAACGATACGAACTAGGCCGCAAAAGCCGGGGACTGTAGTAATCTAGCGCGGCCGTCATTTATGCACGGCCAGCGCGGAAGTCCCCGGCGCACCACAAATCCCAGCCGCGACGCAGTAAAAACTGACCCCCGCGGCCGGATCGGCCGATCGTACTAAGTCACCTCACTCAGCAGAGCTGTAGTGAGTAACGGCACAAGCGCAGCAGCGCTGTTTACCCCGGCGCACTAACACACCCAGCAATGCTGCAGTGTGCGTGCGATAAGCACGGGGACACGGAGTACCTTGATGGAGCAGGGTCCTGTCCCTGAGGAAACTCCGCTCCGTATCCAGCAGATCCTCCAGGGGCTGTGGATGGAGCACGGCCTCAGTGCCCGGAGACCGGTAAAGTCCCACTTCACCCAGAGCCCTAATGGGGATGGGGAAGGAATCAGCATGTGGGCTCTAGCCTCCGTACCCGCAATGCGTACCTCAACCTTAACAAACACCGCCGACAGAAAGTGGGGTGAGAAGGGAGCATGCTGGGGGCCCTCGTATGGGCCCTCTTTTCTTCCATCCGACATAGTCAGCAGCTGCTGCTGACTAAACAGTGGAGCTATGCGTGGATGTCTGGCCTCCTTCGCACAAAGCATAAAACTGAGGAGCCCGTGATCCCACGGGGGGGTGTATAGCCAGAAGGGGAGGGGCCTTACACTTTTAAGTGTAGTACTTTGTGTGGCCTCCGGAGGCAGTAGCTATACACCCAATTGTCTGGGTCTCCCAATTAGGAGCGATAAAGAAAATAGAAAATGTGAGGGGAAATAGACCACACGGCTGCTAGATTTCATATATTAGATGAGGCAAGTCTGTCCAAATCGGAATATTCTCCAAAGTATCAATTGTCCTGAGGACAACCAACCACAATGAGTGGTATTTTTACCGCATTCCTTAGTATGTTTGGGAGCCGTACACTGAATAATACTAGTGGACGTCCATTACTAATGACCAAGATGGTGAGGAAGGCGGCAGTCCAGGTCCAGGCCTCTATGGACTTGTAGCAAGAACCCTTATATTGTGGAGAGGTTAGGATTGATTTACATGAGACTTTTTTTTTCTTCAAGAAAGATATGAAACATACAGTGTTCACCTGTTGCAAGGGTTTCTCCAGGAAGGAGCGGGATTTCATTGTGTTCTTGGTTCGGGCCATCTCTGGGAGGCTGCAAAAGTAAATTATTTTTTTTAGAGGGAGTGAGGTTGTTGTGATTAACACATAATAATGATATAAAAATTGTCATCAACGGATACAGAAATCATTACAGTAATGGTTCTAAAGTGCTTGTGATTGGAGTAAAGGGTTTGTATGATGACGACAGGTCATCTCTCCACAGGACTGATCGGTGGGACCAGCACAGATCTGTAGAACATGGAACTTTGATCTCCATTAAGATGGAGCATCATTGCGTATGTGCGACTAATTTTAGTGATGAGCGAGCGCTACAAATGCTCGGTACACGTAACGAGCAGTCAGATGCTCAGATTAGAGACGAGAGTAGCCATGTATAATGGAAGTCAACGGAGAACTTGAGCATTTTTCCAGAAAATATTCTGGAGAAATGCTAGAGTCCCCCATCGACTTGAATTATACTCGGTACACGAGTCAGCCCATCTGAGCGTCCAACTGCTAGTTACAAGTACCGGGCACCCGAGCATGGTAGTGCCCACTCATCACTATAATCTACCCATTCTCCTCTCAACTGTAGATCGGTGTGCTCAACGTTTTCCGCCAGTTCCTAGAGAACAGATGGAGCAAGGATTGATCCAACCAGCAGCTACATTTTCCAAATGGGATAGAAGTGCTTAGTCGAGGTTACCAATACCCTGTTTGACGATTGGAAAGGTTCCCAATGGTCAGACCCACTCAAATCTGTAAGTTATCACCAGACAACCCCTTTAGAAGAAGGATGGGAATGTTTCATGCTGGGACGGGTGTTCTAAACATTTATGTAATCATCAGAATTGCAAAATACTGGTATAAATAATGGCCAATCATTGGAGGCAATAAGGGATGAAGAATTAGAATATGTAGGGTTGGGGTTTAGTCATGGAAGCTGAGAACACCATCAATAGCATATTGACTTTTCATTGTAAGAATATTCCTTTTTACAAAAAAAGTTAAGTAAAGGGTTATTCCCACAAATGAAAGTTACTCCCCATTTCTAAGATAGGGGAGATAATAATCACTGAGGATCTAGGACACATCTTGAATGGAGCAGAGGTGCACGTGATCAACAACTGCTCCATTCGCTTTTTATGGGACTGGCAGGGAGGCGCTTGGTCATTTCTAGCAGTCGTATGAACCATGAAGAGAGTGGTGGTGGAACATTCACACTCCCGCTCCAGTCCAGGCGGCACTCCGCACAGCCCCCTTCTTGGCTGTCCAACCAATAGTGATACATACCATTTAGAGTAGATCGAATGAATCCCTTTCAGTGCTTCCAGAGGATGAAGAGGATCTCAGAGCAAGTTTGTTTTTACTCCAAAGGCAAAGATTTATTGTTACATTCAATTAGAGAAATCCAACAAAAACGGACAACGCGTTTCGGCTAACAAAAGCCTTCATCAGGTATAATATATAGATATACCTGATGAAGACTTGTTAGCCGAAACACGTTGTCCATTTTCTCTAATTGAATGTAACAATAAATCTTTGCCTTTGGAGTAAAAACAAACTTGCTCTGAGATCCTCTTCATCCTCTGGAAGCACTGACAGGGATTCATTCTATTACTCACGTGTGGGTGCCTCACAGGACCCACAATGTTTCCCGAAGATTCGTGCTACACACTGGAGGATTACCAAAAAAGTTGATCCACTACACAGATCATATAAGCGAAAACAGAAGAAATCTGCATGGTGAGTGTAAAATCAGTTCGACCACTGTAATCTATGTTCACATACATCTACACTCAGATTTGGCGCCCAGTTGTCTTCCTCTTTTTCTTTCTGTGATACATACATTTGTGAGAAAACCCTCCAAATGACTTCTCAATCAACAATCAATTAAGAACCACTTACACAGGCAATTAATGATTGCAAACCATTATTAACAAGTCTACAAAATACAACTGATCCACATGGGTCGGGGACTATATGCAAACACAGAAATTGGACGTTAATAAGATTTATCTAAAAATGGGGGGGAAAAAAAAAAATACACCAAAATAAACAGTCTATAATACAATACTTTATTAAATACTGAATAAAAACGGTCAAATATCAAGGTGATGTGCTAATTGAACGCACGGGTACCTACAGTGGTGGTGCAAGAAAGGAAGTGTGTGTGTGTGTGTGGGGGGGGGGGGGGGTCGTGTGGGTACAAGTATCTAAAGGCCAAATAATCTAAAGGGTCTGTGGAGCAATAACTCACTCTCCAATGAACCCTACCAGACAGTGGAGGTTAGACACCCAATGTTTTTGGTGCTCCCACTCCATGTCAGTTCACCCTATCTGCCCCTCTTATAGGCTATGTGCTTTTTTGTGCGATACTTTTCTGTAGACAAAAAAAATCATGTTTTGTCAGGAAACAAAACAGCTGAAAGAAAGTATTTTTTACTGTGATTTTTCACATGCGCTTCTTTTTTACTTTTTTGTCATTAATGAGAAAAAAAAAATGAACTTTTTTGAATTTACCAAATGGCTGCAATGAAACAGTGAAAAATTTAAAGGGGTCTGAATACTTTCCGTATCCACTGTATCATTTATTACATTATTATTTATAAAGCACCATTAGTTCCATGGTGCTGTACATGAGAAGGGGGTTACATACAGAACACATATACAAGTTACAATAGACACACTAGTACAGAGGAAAGAGGGCCCTGCCCTTGTGGGATTACATTCTATAGAATTTGGGGAGGAGACAATAGGTGGGGTGTAGATTGGGCGGCGCCTCTGCACGGTGGTCGGGCGGCGCCTCTGCACGGTGGTCGGGCGGCGCCTCTGCACGGTGGTCGGGCGGCGCCTCTGCACGGTGGTCGGGCGGCGCCTCTGCACGGTGGTCGGGCGGCGCCTCTGCACGGTGGTCGGGCGGCGCCTCTGCACGGTGGTCGGGCGGCGCCTCTGCACGGTGGTCGGGCGGCGCCTCTGCACGGTGGTCGGGCGGCGCCTCTGCACGGTGGTCGGGCGGCGCCTCTGCACGGTGGTCGGGCGGCGCCTCTGCACGGTGGTCGGGCGGCGCCTCTGCACGGTGGTCGGGCGGCGCCTCTGCACGGTGGTCGGGCGGCGCCTCTGCACGGTGGTCGGGCGGCGCCGAGGTCATTGTAGGTTGTAGGCATTTCTGAACAGATGGGTTTTCAAGTTCCGTTTGAAGTTTGCAGTTTGCAAGTGTAGTAGATAGTCTGACATGTTGAGGAGAGTTCCAGGAGACTGGGGATGCTCGGGAGAAGTCTTGGAGGCGGTTGCATGAGGAATGAATGAGTGAGGAGGAGAGAAGGAGGTCTTGGGAGGATCAGAGATTACGTTTTGGAGTGTAGCGGGAGATTAGTTCGGAGATATATGGAGGAGATAGATTATGCACAGTTTTGTAGGTCAGTGTTAGTAGTTTGAAGTGGATACGGTGGAGGATAGGGAGCCAATGGAGGGATTTGCAGAGAGGAGAAGCAGGGTGGTATTGAGGAGAGAGGTGGATCATTCGGGCAGCAGAATTAAGGATGGACTGGAGAGGGGCGAGCGTGTTAGCAGGGAGGCCACAGAGGAGGAGGTTACAGTAATCGAGGCGGGAGATTATGAGGGCATGCACTAGCATTTTTGTAGATTGCGAATTGAGGAAAGGACAGATTCTGGAAATATTCATGTAAATGAAATGTAGACCATGTGGATTTTGATGAGGAAACTCAATGGAATTATGGCAAGAACCACCAAGGATCTCGCTTACAATGAAGTTCAAGGTCATTAGATATTGTAGTGTCCGCGCCACGGCCACTGATGTGTAATAACCAAACACCATAAAGTCACGGTGGTTAATACATCAAGATCGTGTGTGACCCTTGTACCGGCGGAGGGTTTATTGACCAAAGATGACTTTGCCCTTGAATGAATTTCCTTAAAGAAAAAAAAAAAAGTTGCAGTAAAACACTTTGCCGTAAACATTAACCATAGACTTACCCTCCTTACGGAAGGATTCTCATAGGAGTTGGAACTGAACCTTTGTACAGGCGAAGCCATGATGAGGAACCTTTCAAAATGAAATAAAAAGAAAATATTTAGGAGGCCAGAAAGACATTGTGCACAGAGAGCAGTTTGTGGATGGAACTTTCCTAGAGATGGCTGGACCTTTGCCCCTGACGAAGTCACTTATCTAGTGGCGAAACGCGTTGGTGTGTACTTTTTCCTTTTGCATATAGGTGCCCACATTATGCACCATTTAGTTGCCAAATGGTCTTTTGGACTATGCTGGTAATCCTATATTATTGCCTGCATCAGTTATTTGGGCACATTATAGCAGTCATTGTCTTATGTATCATCTTACCGTATCAGTCTAATACAATTGTAAGTTATATATTTCTATTACTGTATTTGCGTTTTTCTATATGCTAATGACACATGGGGTGACCGGTCCTTTGTTTCCTTCTATACATTTTAATTGTTATTAGCGTATTCTTTTAGACTTGTTTCAATAAATATAGATTATTATAGGTGATCTCCTGGTTTGTGCAGATCTTTCTTTTTTGCACCTAAACCATTTGAAATGCTTATGATTGATCCTTCTTTATTATGTGGTGCCATAATAATAATAATAATAATAATAATAATAATAAAAAAATATTATTATTAATAATTGTATTCATTTATATAGCGCTATTAATTCCACAGCGCTTTACATACATTGGCAACACTGTCCCCATTGGGGCTCACAATCTAAAGTCCCTATCTGTATGTCTTTGGAGTGTGGGAGGAAACCGGAGTACCCGGAGGAAACCCACGCAAACACGGGGAGAACCTTCAAACTCCTTGCAGATGGTGTCCTTAGTGGGACTAGAACCCAGGACCCCAGCGCTGCAAGACTGCAGTGCTAACCACTGAGCCTACTGCAAGACTACAGTGCTAACCACTGAGCCACCGTGCTGCCCCCTTTCATGTACATTGATATAGATTTCCTCGAGATGCTGCCGACAGCCAGGTATCACTAGTGAATGGACGGAGCGGCTGTCGAGCGCTGCCGCTGCTTTACACCTCTTTCTAGGAAAGATCGCACTTCACACAGGACTCATGTCTGGTGTGAACGGAGCCGTATACGTGTCATTATCACAGAAGGGAGCAGAGCAGCAGCTTGTCATACTATTAACACCGGAGCGGTGACTGCAGAACACAACGCCATCACCTGATCTGCTAAATACCGTCTGCCAATGCTGACGGCGCACGCCGTATCAGAAAAGGTGGAGGATGGCGGCATCTCTTAATACTAGAAGACTCGGGATTGATGCCACAAATGACAGACTGACACTTATCCACACCAGTATTGCATAAGTGCATGATTTTCTGTATATACTGATGTGGTCCCCCCCTCCACACCCAACATTGTTTACATTAGAATTGCCCCACTGGATTTGTCAATTTTATTGTCTAGGTATCCAAAAGAGCTCTCACAAATAAAAATACATAAAGTAGCCAGTTAAAAGGAAATAAGTCAGTGAGTTTTAGCCATTTATTCTGAGAACAGCATAATATAGGGGCAGAGAGCCTGATAAAAGTGATGTGTCTCTTTTTAAGGCTGTGTGCCATAGTTTCAAAACAATCTGTGTTTTATCAGCAAAACATTATCACTACAGGACATCTTGCGTGCAGTGCAGTCGAGCTAATCTGTGAAACCCCGCCCCCAGCACTGATTGGCAGATTGCTTACAGTGTACACAGGAAGCTGCCAGTCAGGTGTGTGGGCGGGGTTATACACAGCCCAGAAGACTTCGCTCAGCTACATCTACATCACAGGTTTTCTATGAAAACTACACCAAGCACCCCAGTAAGTAACACATACCTGGAATCAGGATTTCGTGTCCTATGTTATGCTGCTCTCAGATTATTATCAAAAACCTGCTGAAAGATTGCTTTTAAGAATCACCAGACATATAAAGCATTCTTATGCTGCTGGCCAGATACTTAGAGGCGTTGTCTCAACACAGCGCTTTGGCAGCACACTACTCCCCAACTTCCCTGATTTATGGGGTGCGGTGGGATTTTTAATAAGCAGTAAATGTTAAAGTTGCTTGTTTTAACAATTTTACCCATTTATGTAGTTGAAATAATTCGGTTAAAGATTAGGATTGGTCACAGGGCGGCAGCTCGGTTGTATGTCAGACCATTAATACAAGCATCCTCAACACACTAAACTGGTAAATCATTGGCCGTACCGGTCGGATCATGCCCAACACCTCATTTCAGCCAACGAACCCCAAAAACTCAAACCATACAAATGACTTTTATGGTAGATCGTACGGATAGTGCGAATGTCAGATTCCATACACAGACACCTTATAGCATGAGTTTTGTGGATCCATTGCAATTCTTAAAACATGGGAACTTTTATTTATTCTTGCAGTCTTTAGTATAACATTAACTGCACAAGGACAATAAACGATTACAAAAAATAATCTACGTTCTCTGCATGGAATATGAACAATATTATTTTCTATAAGCTTGAGTGAACTTAGATTCACGCCATCTCTAAGAGACATTAAGGCCCCTTTCACACATCAGTTTTTTTACCATCAGTCGCAATCCGTCGTTTTGTGAAAAAAACGGATCCAGTGCTGCATCTGTTTTTTTCTCATGGAGTTGTATTAGCGACGGATGGGCTTGCGTTTTTTCCATTGTGCGACGGATCTGTCAAAAAGTGTTTGACAGAACAGAGCCGAGGTCCAGATGAACGTTTTTTGTGTGTGTCAAAAAAAATAGATGGCGACGGATCCGTTGGCGTCCGTCGTTTGTTATAATGGAAGCCTATGGGCGCCGGATCCTTCACAATCTCTCTCTCGATGGGCTCATATAGGTTTTCAATGGCAAATGACCATTGCCATGTAAAAAATATAGTACGACGGATCCGTTTATTTTACTGGATCCGTCGCATCAGATTTACCACAATCTAAGACGTATCCGACGCATCAGTCACAAGATTGATTGTTAGGCTAGTTTCACACTTGCGTTAAACGGCATCCGTTGAATTGCGTTGTGTGACGGATGTGTTGCATATAGTGGCACAACTGATGCAACGGATCGTACAAAACAGAATCTTTTTTTTTTCCTTTACAGTTTTACTGGCGGCAGACTATTGTGAACGATCAGCTGATTGTTCGGCCGCCGAGAATGTGTGTGTGGGGGGCGGAGTGCGTGGTGGGTGGAGCCGAGCAAGGCCATGGCTCTGAGGACGTCAGTGCCGGGGACTGCATGGCTGGGGACAGGTGTGTGTGCACGTGTACATGCGGAGTGGAGTGCGGGAGGGGGCAGAGCCGAGCGGGGAATTGCCGGGCTCCCTGCACACGTAACCAGGGTAAATATCGGGTAGCTAAGCAAAGTACTTTGCTTGATTACCCGATATTTACCTTGGTTACCAGCGTACACCGCTTAGTGCTGGCTCCTTGCACACGTAGCCAGGGTAAATATCGGGTAACTAAGCAAAGCGCTTTGCTTAGTAACCCGATGTGTACCCTGGCTACGTGTGCAGCGTTGGCCAGCGGAAGCAACGCAGGTACTTCTGTCACAATCCGCCATCCATACAAGTCTATGGGAAACAGCGGAATCCGTTAACTGATTCAGCTGTTTTCCAAAAGGGCGGATTGCGACAGAAGGTAATTAACGCAAGTGTGAAACTAGCCTGATGTGTGAAAGAGGCCTAACCCGATGTCAAAAGGGTTGACTGAAAGGTTGAAAACTACGGATAGTGAAAAGGGTCACTTTCTGCTTGATATCAGTTAATGTGTATGGCTAGTGGAGCTATGGCATGCAGTTGTGGAGTGGGTGAGCCAAACTTCTCATTCCTGCCTGAACTTCTTCATAAACAGCTTATGTATAATTATAATTAGTATGAGCAAAATTTAATGTAGGAAAATGGTAATGTTGAGCTTCTTCCCCATCAAATAGTTTCAGAGATGATACAATATTAATGATGAGATATTGTATTTTGAAGTTGATACATCGTTACAGATTCCAATACAACAGTGCCTAAGCGCTATGGAATATGGTAATTTAGAATAGAAAGTTTCCTGAAGCACAGTTGGTGCCAGACACCTTCTGTCCCTGCTTTTCAAAGTAACTAGTATTTAAGAACGGACCAATACACTGTTCCAGGGAAGATCCAAAACCAAAAGTGAATTTCATGCTTAATGTCTATTCTATATAGTAATCACTTCTGTAAAATGCTTCAATTAAAAATCCCCTACACCTCCCCCTCCACTCCAATTTCCCGTTTTGTTTTTAACTTTCGATGAGGTTTCTCTTGGTACTCAAACAAGACACCATCAGGGGGCTACAGTCACTGCCACAACTGCTGTCCCCACCCGGAAACAAAGCGTCATCAGTGACATCCATTTTAAGAGCTGGGCAAGTCACTGCTTTACTGAGCATGTGCAGATTGTCAATTCCAACACATGCTCAGGATGTGCTCCCTGAGATAGATCGATATTCCTTTGAATCACCAGATCTAAAGTAAAGTAATGAGCTCGAAAGAGTGCACTGTCAGTACACATCGACATGGAGAGGATGCAGCATGTCAGCACAGCCACTGAAATTGCTGGCACTGATGATGCTTTGTTTTAGGCCAGTGTCACACTTGCGCGAATCTCGCATTGCATCACCCGTCACAGCCACACTCTCTCCGATCAGGAGCGTCTCAGCTGCATTGAGACGCATGCAACTGACCCGCTCCTGTGAAGAGAGGGCGAGGAGAGACTCACGTGAGGCACTCGCAAGTGTGACACCGGCCCAAGGGTGGGGATGGCAGCTGTGGCACTGACTGCAGCCCTGACGCTCTGATAACGTCCCGTTTCAGTATCCCAGCATGCACTGGGAGTTGTCCAACAAAAAACATCATGGGTTATATTAAAGGGGGGGGGGTAGGAATCAATTTTTAAATGAAGTATATTAGAAAACTGATTATTAAATTAAATAGCTAGACATTAGTGATGAGTGAGTACTACCATGCTCTGGTGCGCGCTACTCATAAGGAGCATATTGACGCTCAGACGGGCTATACTGGTTTACTAAAGTATAAATGGAAGTCAATAGGGATCTCAAGCATTTTTCCAGGAGATCTTCTATAAAAATGCTAGACTTCCCCATTGACTTCCGTTATACTTGGTAAACGAGTTGAGGCTGTCAATATGCGGATTATGAGTACCAAACACCCAAGCGTGGCAGTGCTCGCTCATCACTACTAGACATTTAGTATGATATCCACCTTTGGTTTCGGACCACTCATTTAAAGGGGAATCTGTCAGCACTATCACTAACTAAAGCAGTAAAAATTAAAAATGATACGAGTCCTGTAATAATCCGATGTGTGAGCTCTGACAATTTGTGTTTGAAGCCACATACAAATTAGTCTGATAAAGCACTGGGGGGGGTGTTACTGTACCCAGAGTGCCACAAGACGCCCCAAAAGCACTCTCAGGTTAATTAGCATGTGGATTTAAAGGGACTGTCAAGCAGGTTTTTGCTATCTCAAATGAGAGCAGCATGATGTAGGCAAAGAGATCCTGAATCCAACGATGTATCACTTCAATTACTGGCTGCATCTCTTCAGACACAATCTGAATTTTAAGCTTTAGCAATGTAGCAGAGCTGAGAAAGCTGACCCCGCCCACATCAGGCTCTGTGCAGAGATTGTACATTGACAGTGAGGTGTCAATCACAGCAGGGGGCATCTTCGGCTGCCACACACGAGTTTCTAGTCTCGTAATAAGGGTCCTGTGGCTTAAACAAACATAAGATGGAACTGTGACAAAACAGGCATCCCTGAATTCTCTGTGTTAACTCTTGCAGCATGCTGGCTTCAGCTTACACAGCAAAAACCTGCTGACAGATTCCCTTTCAAGCTCGATTCCTCAGCAATGGCACATCGGATTACAACAAAACAGGTAACATTTCTAGTTGTTTTGAGCATATACAGCCATTCATGTAGTTCCATTGAAGGGAAGCCATTTTGACAACCAGAAGGCTGGCCAAAATTTTGTAAAAGCTGCAGACCAAAGTTGCAGAATCTGGACGTAGGTCACAATCTGTGGCAAATAAACTAAAAACAAAATTAAAAGTAATGACCAAAAAAAAAAAAAAAAAAAATGGTCATAAGGAGGCATTGTGGATCAGCCATCTTGGGATGGAGCCATTCAATGCAGCCAGAGAATGGAAACGATCAAAACACAATGTACATGTTGAGGTCTGTAAATGAAGATGAAGCCCGGCACGGCCACTCACCGCCCCACAGAATCATTCTGACAGTCACAAGTATGATGTCAAATACTAATATTTCTATAACATGGGGGGGAAAAAAAAACAAAACCTAAAATAAACTGCTGCGGGCCAATTATGAAGCGCAGTTTATCATTCTAGACAGAGTACAAATAGATATAATTCCATTCCTGGACTCTCACGGAGCAGGGAAAACAAATTTAAGATTCAAAAATTCCCTATGGCAAATTGATAACAGCGAGGCAATGGAGCAGAACAGGCTAACAACACAGGCAATAAGGGAGAGAGGCTGACACAGAACGGGCCGGCCATGCACGAGGAGGCCAATTCAATTTATGTGACCGGCAAGAGAAAATTATAGCCGTGTGCGGCGCCCGCCCCGACATTCGTATGTGCCGCACTTATCAGAGTGAGCCGTACATCGGCCACGCACAAAGTCTGAGGATCCTCAGAACATAATTATCCAGAAAATGGACAGGACACATTAGTGAGGGGCGACAAAGGCAGGAGCTTTCAAGCAGAAGCTTAGAAAAAAAAAAAACATTTATCAGCATTACACGAGATCAAGGTTAAAAAAAAAAAAAAAAAATTGCTACAGAAATTCGGCTGTAAAAGACAAAATCGGGCATTACTCCTCCTCCCCTGGTGCAGCGCTCAGGCTCGGTTGTCTGCATCACTAATGTCACATCGACCCGCACCGCAGACACTGACACCAGGAGAAGCGGCAGAGAATTGGTGCTGGACCTGGGATGGGGGAGAGCAGCACAGTAAGGGGTAATTTGCACGTTGCAACATCGCTACTGCGATCTCGTCGGGGTCAAATCGAAAGTGACGCACATCCGGCGCCGGTAACAACATCGCAACGTGTAAAGCCTAGAAGCACCGATAAACGATCGCAAAAGCATAGAAAATCGGTGATCTGTGTAGTGTCTGTCACTACCATAATGTCGCTGCAGCGACAGGTACGATGTTGTTCCTCGTTCCTGCGGCAGCACACATCGCTGTATGTGAAGCCGCAGGAGCGAGGAATTTCTCCTTACCTGCCTCCACTGGCAATGAGGAAGGAACGAGGTGGGCGGCATGTTACGTCCCCCTCATCTCCGCCCCTCCGCTTCTATTGGCCGCCTGCCGTGTGACGATGCTGTGACGCCGCACGACCCGCCCCCTTAGGAAGGAGCCGGGTCGCCGGCCAGAGCGACGTCGCAGGGCAGGTGAGTGCATGTGAAGCTGCCGTAGTGATAATGTTCGCTACGGAAGCTATCAGAAGATATCGCACCTGCGACGGGAGCGGGGACTATCGCACTCAGCATCGCTACAATGTGCAAAGTACCCCTTAGTCTTTCTAATAAAGAACCACAGCCAAGGGACAGAGGTTTTAAAAGACTAGAAAATGCCTTTAACAATGTATTTAGTTTTTCATCTCAGCATTTTACAAGCCACACATTTATTTTGTTAACGATGTAGATAAATGCTGTATATACTCTATTATAAGCCGTGTTTTCAGGTCATTTTTTTATCCTGAAAATACCCCCCCCTCTCCTCGGCTTATACTTGAGTGAGGGTCCCACAAAAAAAATTATTCTCACCTGTCCTCTGTTCGCACAGTGTCCTCTTACCTGCTTCTTGAGGACTGCATGCACAATAAACCCCTTGGTGATTGCGGCCGACGCAGGAGTCGCCGCTGCCGTAGTCATCAGCGTTTTACTTCACTTGAATGATTTGCAGCGCCGCAAAGTACTCAACTGAAGTAAAGTGTCGATGACAACAGCAGTGGCTCCTGCATTGGCTACCATCACTGAGGGGTCTCTTGTGCAATAAGTCCTCAAGAAGTAGGTAAGAGGACACCGCGGGAACAGAGGACAGGTGAGAATAAGTGTGTGTGTGTGTGTGTGTGTGTGTGTGTGTGTGTGTGTGTGTGTGTGTGCGTGTGCGTGTGGATGGGGCACATTACTACAGGGGACAATATGGGCACATTACTACCAATAGCTGTGGCATTTCCCACCCTAAGCTTATACTCGAGTCAATAAGTATTCCCAATTTTTTTTGTAAAATTAGGTGCCTCGGCTTACACAAGTATATACGGTAATTCTTTTTTTTTTTTTTTTGTAGGCGGAAGTGTAATTTTTATAGGCGCCATTTTGTTCTCCTTTTGTGAGGCAAAGTAATAAAAAAACAACCCCTTTCCTTAAAAGGGAAATAACCAGCCGCTTTTTAACCTATAAACTAGAGGCAGAGTATAATGGCCCTAGGATGCTGATTAAAATGATCCGTATCGTTGAGAAATCCAAGGCTTTACTGCAGAGAAATCTCTGCCCAAACTTTCCAAAATAACGTAATTGGTGCACAGGCTTGAGCATCATGGTGGGATATTGTGGGTCAGGTCCTCTGTATTTAGGCTGCTTTCACACATCCGGCTTGAGCTCTGCGGCTCAATCTGGCTGTGCAAGCTATGCAACGGATGCGGTGAAAACACTGCATCCTTTGCATAAGTTTTTCCTTTGCGGACCATCCGGTTTTTGCCGCATCGCGCCGCATCCGGCCGCCATAGGCATGCATTGAAAAATGCGCCGCATCGTCCGAATGCGGCGCGATGCGGTTTTTTTTGCCGCACGAAAAAACGTGCTAGGCAACGTTCCATCCGGCCGCCGCATCGGCTAAATCTGCCGCATGCGGCAAAAACCGGACCGAACGCGAGCCCATGCGGCACAATGCGGCACTAATTAAAGTCTATGCAGAAAAAACGCAACCGGCAGCAAAAAAAAAAATAAAAAAAAAAAAAAAACGGTTGCGATTTTCCTGCAAAGTGCCGTATTGTGCCGCATTGCAGAAACCGGAGGTGTGAAAGCAGCCTTATTCCTCCCCGGTTGCTCCTTCCCCTATATATGTCGCCCCTCCGCTGCCACCAATATTGCCGTCTCTACAATATCCACTATAGAGCACATATGGCGTGTTCACGTTTTATTTTCTGTAGGTCAGTACACAGCAATGCTAAATACACGCACACAAAATAAACAAAATAAAAAAAATCTGGCTTTGTGTCATCCTTTGAAAAGCCACATTTTTCTGCTCAACAGATCTGATTTTTTTTTTTGGAGAGCTGACCAATAATTTTAATTAATTACAATTTGAGTTACACACGACATTTCAATTTTCATTATCAGTTCTGGCACTTTTTCGGTGACAGTTACAATATTAAATAAATCTCATTCTAATGTTTTGATATTGCACCTTATGGATGCAGTTGTAAGACTTTGTACCGTTTCTTTTAGGCTATGTGCGCACGTTGTGTACTGTCCCTGCAGAAATTTCTGCAGCGATTTGAACAGCACGCGTGCGCTTCAAATCGCTGCAGAAACAAAAGCAGATTTCATGCGCTCTGCCATGTAGCCCCTCCCAGCCCCTGCCATAGACAGAGCGGGACCTGCATGCAGAGCGCATGAAAGAAGTGACATGTCACTTCTTAGAACGCGTGCTTCGGGCAGCAGCCGAAGTGCTGCGCTCTAATACGCCAAGTGCGCACGTCTCCTGCATAATCTTCATAGATTGTGCAGGGGATGCAGGACGCATGCAGTTACGCTGCGGTGCAGATCGCAGCATAACTGCATACAATTACGCAACGTGTGCACATAGCCTTAAGGCTAGTTTCATATTTGCGTTAGACTGCTTCCGTAGCATTGCGTTGTGTGACGGATGCACCGGATTTGTTGCATATAATGACACAACGGATGCAACAGATCGTACAAAACAACGGAAAGTTGTTTTTTTTTCTTCTTCTTCTTCTCAGTTTTACCAGCAGCAGACTATTGTGAACGATCAGCTGATCATCCGGCGGCCGGGCGCTCAGCTGAGCGCTCTCACATGCCGGCCGCTGGGCGATCAGCTGAGCGCTCTCAATAGCCGGCGGCCGGGCGATCAGCTGAGCGCTCTCACATGCCGGCGGCCGGGCGCTCAGCTGAGCGCTCTCACATGCCGGCCGCTGGGCGATCAGCTGAGCGCTCTCAATAGCCGGCGGCCGGGCGCTCAGCTGAGCGCTCTCACATGCCGGCGGCCGGGCGCTCAGCTGAGCGCTCTCACATGCCGGCCGCTGGGCGATCAGCTGAGCGCTCTCAATAGCCGGCGGCCGGGCGATCAGCTGAGCGCGCTCACATGCCGGCGGCCGGGCGATCAGCTGAGCGCTCTCACATGCCGGCGGCCGGGCGATCAGCTGAGCGCTCTCACATGCCGGCGGCCGGGCGATCAGCTGAGCGCTCTCACATGCCGGCCGCCGGGCGATCAGCTGAGCGCTCTCAATAGCCGGCCGCCGGGCGATCAGCTGAGCGCTCTCAATAGCCGGCCGCCGGGCGATCAGCTGAGCGCTCTCAATAGCCGGCCGATCAGCTGAGCGCTCTCAATAGCCGGCCGATCAGCTGAGCGCTCTCAATAGCCGGCCGATCAGCTGAGCGCTCTCACATGCCGGCAGCCGGGCGATCAGCTGAGCGCTCTCACATGCCGGCAGCCGGGCGATCAGCTGAGCACTCTCACATGCCGGCAGCCGGGCGATCAGCTGAGCACTCTCACATGCCGGCAGCCGGGCGATCAGCTGAGCACTCTCACATGCCGGCAGCCGGGCGATCAGCTGAGCACTCTCACATGCCGGCGGCCGGGCGATCAGCTGAGCGCTCTCAAAAGCCGGCCGCTGGGCGATCAGCTGAGCGCTCTCAATAGCCGGCCGCTGGGCGATCAGCTGAGCGCTCTCAATAGCCGGCCGCTGGGTGATCAGCTGAGCGCTCTCAATAGCCGGCCGCCGGGCGATCAGCTGAGTGTTCTCACATGCCAGCGGCCGAGCGCTCAACTGAACATTCGGCCACCAAGAAACAAAGTTTCTGTGATTTAAAAAAAAAAAAAAAAATTAGCATGCGCAGTGAAAAATAAAGGTTTCCGCCGCTCAAAAAAAAGTTACATGCTGCGTTCCTTCCGCCCGACGCAGCATCAAAATAACGACGCTGCGTCGTCCAGCGGATGCAACGCTGACACTTGCGTTACAGTGCGTCGTCCATACAAGTCTATGGAGAATAGCGCGGTGCGTTAACGGACTGCGCTATTCTCCATAGTGACGGACTGCTCTGAACGCAAGTGTGAAAGTAGCCTTAATTTAATTTTAGTGTAGAAAAAGTGCTAACTTTATACTTTAAAATGCTTTACCATCACAATGTTTATCAGTCCCACAAACCGATCTGACCGTCACTTACATAATAGACATTGCTATTCAAATAAGAACTATGGAATGAAAAGTATGAAGTATGTTAGGAAGTTGTATTTTTTTATTGTACTTTTCATTTTTACAATCAAATTATGTTAACAGATAGGATTGCAGGTCGGAGGTCATTTGGAAGTATAAATTAGAGGAAGCTGCAGAACGTTTCATTACACCTTGATTACGTTAGTCAGTTTGGACACACCTGTTCATGCCATGGGTTTCCTTCTTTTTCATTGGAAAGTGCACACTGTAGATTCAGACTAAAGGCGTCAAATCCAAAAGAGAACATGCATGAATTAAATCAGGTTGTATTTTCCCCAAAGTGCCCCCCTTTTACCCTGATGACAGCTTTACACACCCTTGTATTGCTCTCAAGCAGCTTCATTAGTTTATGACTAGTGATCAGCGGGCACTACCATCAAGTCAATGGGGAACTTGCGCCAGAAGATTTCCCAGAAAAATGCTCAAGTCCCCAATTCACTTCCATTATACTCAGATACTCAACTCTTGCCCATCTGACATGCGACTGCTCTTATCAAGTACAGAGCACCCGAGCATGGTAGTGCCCACTCACCACCAGAAATCGTTTTCCAGAAGTCTTGAAGGTATTCCCAGAGGTGCAGAGCATTTCTTGGCTGCATTGCCTTTGCTCTGTTGTCCAACTTATCCCAAACCATCTCAATTGGGTTGAGGTGAGGCGAATGTGGAGGCCATGTTGTCTTGTTGTCTGATGTGTACCGCCCCGCGGGCTCGGCTGCGACCGCCGAGCCACTCTGATCCGTGCTCGTACTGCGGGTGGTGGCTCAAGCCTCTCACGGACCCGGGGGTCACGTCGCTCTGCAAGGGAGTTGGCGCTACAAGCGGGGGTTTGGGTGTTTAGGTTTGGCATGATAGTTCGTGACGCCACCCACGGGTTGTGGTGATTGTAGACACCACCGCTGCGGTGAAGGTATGGGGCTCCCGGGAGCGGTGTAATGGCGCAGCTTGGTGTTGACCCCTCCGTAGGTAGGGGGTGTTGGGCCCGGGGCCCGGTAGGCAAGGGCCGGGGTGAAGGGTGAAGTGTTGCGGTGCAGTGCCTGATGGCGCTGGTGTACTCACTCTGACACAAGACACCAGAGTCTCTGGTAAACCAAACGGAGTGATGAACGGGGCCCGCAGCCGGCTGCAGCTGCTCCCAGAATAGGTTGGTAGTTTCCGCCTTTCTCCTGCACCTGTGTGTAAATGTTTGACTCCTGTGCCTAGACACCGGTAGTCCGCTCCCCGACTTGTATATGCCGTAGGAGCCTGTTTGCCCGCAGACGATGGCCCTTTGGGTTTCTATGCCTTGGCGGTGGCTTTACCCTGTATGGTTGGGCTGTTGTCTTCTAAAGGGACTTGTGTGGGATAGGTCCTTAAGTCCAGTCCGCAATCAGTTAATTCGACTCGGCCCTGTCGGTTCAGGGCTTCGTACTGGGTCTGAGTACCCTGCCTGGTGCTCCGGTATCCAGTTGGCTCCCCGGTTCGGTTCCAGCGGGCCACTACCCTGTCCCGGTCCCTTACGGTTCCACCGGTTGTTTTCCCGGTCTCCTGCAGGCGGCCACCACCGTCTGTCTCCATGCCAATGGCGACTGGGCTCCGACCCAGCCACCGGAGTAGTCTATGGCAGGCCTGAGCGCAGGTCTGCCTCTGGACTCAACCTCTCTCCTTCACTGTCAAAACTCCTCTTGTCAACTTGAACTTGACTACTGGGGTTCCCGCCTCCAGGCCTGTGAACTCATCGGTGGGCGGAGCCAACCGCCTGGCTCCGCCCCCCTGGTGTGGACATCAAACCTGGAGGGTGGTGACAAGGTTTTTAGTTTGGCTGGTGTTACCTAATCGGGAGAGGGGTGTGGTGTTATGTGTGACTACCTGGGACGACCCGACTAGTCCGGGGCGTCACAGATGCAGCCTCCATCACTCTCCCTTCTTGGTCATATAGCCTTTACATAGTCTGGATTTGTGTTTTGGGTTATTATTCTGTTGCAACAAAAATAAATGGTCCCACTAAGCAGAAATCATTCTGGGTAAGGGTGCTTTCAGTTTGGGATCAATCACAAGTGTCAAGAGCAAAGCCCTCAACATAATCACACCTCTCCTTCCATGCTTTCCAGTGAGCACATGTGTAGAAACCAGTTCTCACCTTTTCTTTGCATCTCACAAAACACATGGTTGTTGGTATCAAAAATATCAAATTTTGACTTGTCAGATTACAGTACAGATTTCCACTAATACTTCTGTTGCTTGGCCCAAACAAGTGTCGTCTTCTTGGTTGCAGTCCTCAGTAGTGGCTTCTTTGCAGCAATTTGACCACATAAGGCAGTCTTCTCGCAGTCGCCTCTGAACATTTGGTGGTTGAGGGCTGTCATCTGAGGTGCTGTCAATTTGCATTTTCTGAGGCTTGTAACTGATGAACTTATCCTCTGCAGCAGAGTTAATTCTTAGGCTAGTTTCACACATCCGGTTTTTCACCGGATTGCCGGATTCGGCGGACTCCAGTACAGTGTGATACAGTACAATGGCAGCGTGGCAACTTACGGGTCACATGCTTTGGTCACATGACGGCATGTGACCGGAGCTTGTTGCACTGCCATTGAACTGTATACACTGTACTGGAGTGTGAAACTAGCCTTAATCTTCCTTTTCTGGTGCCGTCCTCATAAGAGCCAGTTTCATCGTAACAATTGAAGGTTTTCATGGCTGCACTTGAGGTTACCTTCAAGGTTCTAGAAATTTTCCAGATTGATCTTTATGTGTTAAAGTAATTATGGACTCTCCTTTCTTTCCATTTGAGTGGTTCTTGCCATATTCAGAGTTATAACAGTTGTGGATTAGAACTAAGCACTGTATGCAAAACACACCTGATGGACGCAAACACTTTCTGAAGCCTGGAGATTCCACAAAAACTCCTGACAAGGCACATCTGTGCAGTGGAAACCATTCCAGGTGATGACCTGATAAATCTGCTTGAGAGAAAGCCAAAGTGCTGTAAAGCTTTCAGACTAAAAGGGAGGTATTCTGAGTCGTTTTTCTGCCTGTACCATGAATCTATAATCTGCACATTCCATAAAGAACAAGGAAAAGCGCTGCATGAACGAGTGTGTCCAGACGATAGCCCTGTACTGTACATAGACACCAAACCTCTAAATCCTTGAGCTTTCATACAAGTAAAAATATATCTTTGTACCGTGTTAGCCAGTAGAGATAAAAAAATGTGTTTAAAAGAACTGAAGTCCTCAGTGGTTGATACCTTTTAATGGCTAACTGAATTATTACCATCTTTTCAGTTAGCCATTAAAAGGTATCAACCACTGAGGACTTCAGTTCTTTTAAACAGATTTTTTGAGCTTCCATAGACATTTCACAGCATAAGCCTCGTACAAATATTACTCTATTTGGAAATAATCCACCGAACCAAGCTGCTGGATTTAAATGATCGGATTCAATCAGGTAAAAATAGTCCCGGACTGTGGAAATAAGAGTCAGGTTGCTGGGCAAGCATCACACAGAACGGCCATTACATGTATCAAAGAATCAACAGCACAAATATGCAAGGAGCTGGAAAGGGGCGATTATTTCATTTCTTCCCTTTTAAAGGGAACCTGTCAGGTCCAATATACATCCAGAATCACGAGCAGTTCTGGGTGCATATTGCTAATCCCTGCCTAACCGTCCCTGTATCTAGTAGCATAGATTAAAAATACTTTTTCTAAGGATCTCTTTAAGATCGTATATTATATGCTAATGAGCGCGGGGACTAGTCCCAAGGGCATTTGTTCCCTTAGCTAATCGGCTCACATAGCATGCCAATGTGGGTGTACTAACATGCTAATGAACACGAAGCAACGCCGCACATACCTCACTGTTGGAGGCCGCCGGAGGATGGATGCGCTCTGCGCATGATGTGGAGTCCCCAGCACTTCCGGTCACGTGCACTGTACCTCACTAAAGTCGGGAAGCTTTCACCTGGCATCAGTTTACTGCACATGATCGGAAGTCCCAGCTACCCAGTATCATGCATAGTGCGCATCCATCCTCCGTCAGCGCCATGAAGAGTGAGGCATGTGCGGCGTCGCTAAGCATTCATTAGCATGTTACTACAGGGGCATGCTACCATGCTATGTGCGCCAGCTAGCTAAGGGAAAAATGTCCTCAAGACTAGTCTCCGCGCCCATTAGCATATTAATATACGCGTGTCACAAGCTGTGCACCAGGACGCAGACGTTCACAAACCACTCCTCCCCTAAAACAAAAAAAAAAAAAAACCACAAACAAAACTTACCCGAGACTGGCACCATTCCTCGGTGCTGTGCTTTCCCCCCACCCACCTACTAACATAGCTAGAAGGCTTCATTAGGCTCAATAGTACCCACCACAACAAAAAAAAAAAAAAAAAGGGAAATGCAGTGGTTATGGGTGACCCATTCATGCCTAGGCAACCATAAAAGCTATTGCGTTGAGGAGCGAATCGGCCTGAGGAGAACCAGATACAAAACGAGAGCTGGAGCAAATCAATGCCTGGGCACCTGACACCCATGTAAAATATGGGGGTATTCAAGGAAAAAGGACCCACTGAAGACCAAAGATGGTTGCGGGTGCACGCCTGAGTTTGGGCTAGTTGCATCTCTGGCCTGAACTGTTCGCTCAGGCAGTAATCAGAGCAGCCGGTGGCACTTGTGAGCGCTGCGGTCCTTGCCTAAACTGACCACCACCGAGAGGACATAGGCTTAAATCCCTGTAACTGCACCTCTCGGCACGTGCATGTCAATCATATTGATTGGACACCGCTTTGATAACATAATTGGGAGATGTCTACTTTGGTTTAGAAAATGAAGCAATAAAGAAATAGACTGCATTTTCACATCATTGTTATTTTATAGGAGAACCGGGCCAGGCTGTGGAGCATCGGAGCAGCGCACAAGTGTCGCTCTCTAAACTACGACATCTGTCAACTCTTAGGAGCTTTATTGTTCTCGAGAGGAACCATAAATGGCCGCAGCCAAGAAATCAAACATCAGCTAGAAAGTGGGAAGTGCACTAGTATTTGCTCTGAATACAATCCTCTACAGGGGGGACAGGTTTGCAGCTGTGGAGCAGCAGAAGCCCCTGGCCGACTGCTCATACCATGCTCAGTGCCAGAGGCCAAAAAAACACAGCGGGAGATCAAACAGGAAAAGAAACGTTGGGCAATGCTGCCTTATCGGAGCCTTTCCACCCGATGACTGATGATGGTTCTTGTTAAAGGGGTTTTCCCGTCTCACATATTTGAGAATTTACATATTTATGGGTCTCAGGAATTCTTCATCTGATGTTTTTATAGGGCCCATAAAATGAATAGGAAGTGCCACACACGCACGCCACCGCTCCTGACGGCCTCTAAAATATGTGAGCAAACAGGAGAAGTCACTGCGGAGGTCAGGGCTGGACCGCAACCAGCAGGGGACATCACAAGAGAGCCACAGAATTATCTTTTTTTATTTCTTGAAATTTTAGATATTTTTTGCTGGCCATCCAAACCTGTTCCACAGCAGAACCTAAAAAGTGTTTGGTTTTTCACTATCTGACTTTAGATGAAAATTTGTGAAAAATATTTGACCATTTCAATACATTTTCCTGACGCGGATTCGCCTGGGATACCTCGGTGGCTGTACTGGGGTCTAAGTGATGCCATGACTGGTCCGATTGTAACAATGGCTGCTTGATGCCTTACCAATGGATACTACAGTGGAGCCCAGAGAATGGTATGGATAAAAGCGGAGGCGTACGAGCCCCAAGTCTAAAACCACAGTGAAACAACACAAAAGCTCAAGCAATTGCAATAAAACACTATGGTTACTTCTAAGCAAAAATAGATCCAAAATAGAATAAACACGTACAAAAAGTGCTTCTTACAAGACGGACGATTAAAAATACAACATAAAAAAAAAAATCAGCAAGAGTAAAGAAGTATAGAAAGGACTTTGGATGCAAACACCTGTATACAAACCCAACAAGAAACACAAATACTGACAATAAGAAAACTCCGTTCATCTCCACAAAAATGTTCCACCATTTATACAGGAAAAATAAATGAACCTCATCAGGTAGGGCATAGCTTAGCAGCCGAGCTGGATACACAAGACCACAAGCTATTACAAGAAGAGATCAACACTGGCAGATGTGCCCTCTCCACACAGCTGACATGTCTCCCTCTGGCATGCCCTGCGCCCCTCGGAGTCCGGACTTCAGGACTTGGCAATGTTGGAGAGCGACTCAGCAATATTCTAAGACCAATGAATGAAAACCAATACAGCAAACTTTCACTATGCTATGAAAGGGATCGAGTGCAGTCCATTATATAGCTGTCGGCCCTGGCTCTTACATGATGTATCTGGTGTCCACCAGGGCTGACAACTGAATAATAGAAGTCTACGAGGTTTTCCCACCTCCACCAAGAATCCCCACTCATACCACAGCATCTCACATGTAACGGCCATGCTTACAGCCTCACGGTCTCCGTGTCCAGTGGTCCCGCTATTCAGACCCATCAGAGGACATACGCACACTATATACACTATATGCAAGGAGGACACAAGACAGTCATTTCTATTCTGGTAAGAAATCCTTTAACCAATATAAACAACTTACAGGAATTAGATGGTTAAAATCTGCCAGCTTATAGGGGCTCTAATCTGAGAATCATTATTCTGAGAATATGGAAGGGGGGAACACACCAACACTACAGAATGCAGCAGAGCCCATGATAACGGCAGAGGCGGCACAAGTGCCAAATAATGAGACAACCACGCACATCCTACTGTCCATGGAGGGGGGCTTCCTGGGATAAATGGGCACAGACAAGATTTATATGGGGCACTTGTCACACAGATACAGAGTCTGGCTTACAGCCTATTGATGACGTCCATATACTATTAGATCAGGTGGGCTGCCCTATACTATTTAAGTGCACCCCACAGGACTGGCACCCCAATTTACCCAACCAGCTCTAAAGGGACAGCATGCACCATGCAATAGATGAAAAATGTACAGTAAAAAGTAACAAATAAATGAGGTACCCCGGGGGGGGGGGGGGCGCAGTACGGGGACGGCACAGTCACCCCGGGGGGGGGCGCAGTACGGGGACGGCACAGTCACCCCCGGGGGGGCGCAGTACGGGGACGGCACAGTCACCCCCGGGGGGGCGCAGTACGGGGACGGCACAGTCACCCCCGGGGGGGCGCAGTATGGGGACGGCAGTCACCCCCGGGGGTGCGCAGTATGGGGACGGCACAGTCACCCTCGGGGGTGCGCAGTATGGGGACGGCACAGTCACCCCCGGGGGGGCGCAGTACGGGGACGGCAGTCACCCCCGGGGGGGCGCAGTATGGGGACGGCACAGTCACCCTCGGGGGTGCGCAGTATGGGGACGGCACAGTCACCCCCGGGGGGGCGCAGTACGGGGACGGCACAGTCACCCCCGGGGGGGCGCAGTACGGGGACGGCACAGTCACCCCCGGAGGGGGCGCAGTACGGGGACGGCACAGTCACCCCCGGAGGGGGCGCAGTACGGGGACGGCACAGTCACCCCCGGAGGGGGCGCAGTACGGGGACGGCACAGTCACCCCCGGAGGGGGCGCAGTACGGGGACGACAGTGTCACCCCCGGGGGGGGGCGCAGTATGGGGACGGCACAGTCACCCCCATGGGGGGGCGCAGTATGGGGACGGCACAGTCACCCCCGGGGGGCGCAGTATGGGGACGGCACAGTCACCCCCGGGGGGGGGCGCAGTATGGGGACGGCACAGTCACCCCCGGGGGGCGCAGTATGGGGACGGCACAGTCACCCCCGGGGGGCGCAGTATGGGGACGGCACAGTCACCCCCGGGGGGGCGCAGTATGGGGACGGCACAGTCACCCCCGGGGGGCGCAGGCTGGGGGGAGCTCCATACCGGGAGGCTGACACAGGACACAGCTCCTCCGCTCATTTCCACCACTTCCAGATATGGACGGGTGCCGGGACGGGCCAGAAATAACACCTGCGCCCAACAAGATACATATACGGCAGTGATGAGCCGAGTCCCGCACTGACCGCCGGGCACTCCTCACTGCCCCGCCTGCTCTCCTCTCCCGCGGCCCGGCAGGGTACAGGCAGCCGGCCGCACCGGCACAGAGCAGACGCCCCGGCCCCGGTAGCTGTCTCAGCCCCGGACTTTCGCTCCTACCTGTGCGGGTCAGATCCGCCTCCAGGGCCGCTGAGCCTGACAGGAAGTTCGGAAACCGCCGCTCACCTCTCCAGAGGAGAACAACCCAAGCCAGCGTCACGTGATCTGGCCCGGGGCGGGGTTTTGGCAGAAGCAACACTTCGGATTGGACGGGGCTCGAACTGGCCGCGCAGTGGACGATGGGAGTTGTAGTTTTGTAAGTTGGAAAGGAGTAAAAAGCGAGTCTGACAGGTCAAGTGAGGAGACGCAGGTTATTTATATATCAGAGAGCTGTCACTGGAGAAGTGGAGCTCCACCCCCTCACAGAGCTGTCACTGGAGGACTGGAGCTCTGCCGCCCCCCACCGAGCCGTCACTGGAGGACTGGAGCTCTGCCGCCCCCACCGAGCCGTCACTGGAGGACTGGAGCTCTGCCGCCCCCCACCGAGCCGTCACTGGAGGGACTGGAGCTCTGCCGCCCCCCACCGAGGCGTCTCTGGAGGACTGGAGCTCTGCCGCCCCCCACCGAGCCGTCACTGGAGGACTGGAGCTCTGCCGCCCCCACCGAGCCGTCACTGGAGGACTGGAGCTCTGCCGCCCCCCACCGAGCCGTCACTGGAGGACTGGAGCTCTGCCGCCCCCCCACCGAGCCGTCACTGGAGGACTGGAGCTCTGCCGCCCCCCACCGAGCCGTCACTGGAGGACTAGAGCTCTGCCGCCCCCCACCGAGCCGTCACTGGAGGACTGGAGCTCTGCCGCCCCCCACCGAGCCGTCACTGGAGGACTAGAGCTCTGCCGCCCCCCACCGAGCCGTCACTGGAGGACTGGCGCTCTGCCGCCCCCCACCGAGCCGTCACTGGAGGACTGGAGCTCTGCCGCCCCCCACCGAGCCGTCACTGGAGGACTGGCGCTCTGCCGCCCCCCACCGAGCCGTCACTGGAGGACTGGAGCTCTGCCCCCACCCACCGAGCCGTCACTGGAGGACTGGAGCTCTGCCGCCCCCCCACTGAGCCATCACTGGAGGACTGGAGCTCTGCCGCCCCCCCACTGAGCCATCACTGGAGGACTGGAGCTCTGCCGCCCCCACACCGAGCCGTCACTAGAGGACTGGAGCTCTGCCGCCCCCCACCAAGCCGTCACTGGAGGACTGGAGCTCTGCCGCCCCCCACCGAGCCGTCACTGGAGGACTGGAGCTCTGCCGCCCCCCACCGAGCCGTCACTGGAGGACTGGAGCTCTGCCGCCCCCCACCGAGCCGTCACTGGAGGACTGGAGCTCTGCCGCCCCCCACCGAGCCGTCACTGGAGGACTGGAGCTCTGCCGCCCCCCACCGAGCCGTCACTGGAGGACTGGAGCTCTGCCGCCCCCCACCGAGCCGTCACTGGAGGACTGGAGCTCTGCCGCCCCCCACCGAGCCGTCACTGGAGGGCTGGAGCTCTGCCGCCCCCCACCGAGCCGTCACTGGAGGACTGGAGCATCGCTGCCTCCCACAAGCCGTTACCGGAGGACTCGAGCTCCGCCGCCCCCACTGAGCCATCACCGGAGGACTGGAGCTCGCTGCCTCCGCGAGCCATTACCGGAGGATTGGAGCTCCACTCAAGAGCCGTTACCAAAGGACTAGAGCCATCCACCAAGCCATCACCAGAGGACTAGAGCTCCACTCAAGAGCTGTTACCAAAGGACTAGAGCCATCCACCAAGCCATCACCAGAGGACTAGAGCTCCACCGCTGAACCGTCACTGGAATAGTGGAGCTCCATCGCCACCCCACCAAGCCATCACTGGAGCTCCACCACCCCCCACGAGCTGTCGCCAGAGGAATGGAGCTCCGCCACCTGTTACCGAGCTGGCACTGGAGAGACAGCAATACAAGGAGCAATACAATCAAAAAGGACACAAGAGTGTATGTGCAAATAAGAATCTTTATTTGGTGAAGGATACATACAACAGCAATTTAAGATAGAGTAAAAACAACTACCACAAAATCAAGGGGGGCATACATTGTGACACTGAATGGCATATTGCATGTAAAATGCCAGTAGCCGTGGGAGAGGTGAACAAATAATAATATTGTGTTAGAAAAACCAGTATAAACACAATCACGCAAAGTTCACAGTCCCAAATAGCCGTGGGAGAGGTGGAGTTAAATGCAGGTAGTGAAAAAATACCAGGTACAATATAGACTAAAAAGTAGTCATGGATAAGAGGTATATAATAAAGTGAACCTGCTCTCAAAATAGCCGTGGGAGAGGTGTATTGTTATTTTGTTCACAAACACTTATCTTTAATGGCCCAAAGTATATGACATAGTAGTCAAAAGGGCCCTAAAGGACATAATGTCAAGAGGTATAAAGTGCAAGTGCATAGAGATTGGTAAAAATCCCAAAACCAAAAGAGAGAATGGTAAAATTGACACCCACAAATAAAACAGGCTGCTGGCTGAAAATGAAAGGATGGTCACATGATGCACATACCCGAGAGAACAAGGGATCGCCACCGACGCGCGTTTCGCGGGAGTGTTGTTGCTTCTTCAAGGAGGAAACCCTCCAAGATTCTTGTTTGCACATACACTCTTGTGTCCTTTTTGATTGTATTCCATTGTGAGTGTTGCATGTACACCACCGATATACGTATGTTGGGGGCGTATTCACTCTGTGGCTCATTTTTCGAGAAAATTCCTTATAAGGAGCAATGTACAGTACGTCTGTGTATAGGGCAAAGGCACAGGCGTTGTGTGAAATCTCTCATAGAAGTTAGGGAAGTTTCGTACATTTTGAAGTCCACAACTTCATTATTTACAATTTTTGGTTTAGTCAAATTTTCTTGACATTTTTTGCATCAAATTCCTCAAAATGGTGCCCTTGCCTCTTTAAAAAAAATGTTCTTAATACTTTCATTAACCTGTTTTGCAGAAATAAGAGTAAGATCACTCAAAATAAAATATTTATTGATCATTTTGCGCAGTGATAGTAATGTATTAATGGCTCATGCCATCTTATGGCCAAAGACTAATCTGTGGTCCTTCATGGTCCATTATGTCTAGAGGTTCTTGTGATTTCCTCTGTTCACACGTTGTACATTGAGTTAATGTGTATTCTTCACTGCAGTAATGGATAGTGTCTGTATGGGAGTAAAACTCCATTATCAGCAGGAAAGAAAAATAAATACAGTTTATTTTGTGCAGGGCATTTACATTGCAAAAGCCTGGAGAAGTATGAATGTAAATTCAAGCTTAACTCCAGTTATTGACTTAAAGGGAACCTGTCACCAGATTTGGGGCCTATAAGCTGCGGCCACCACTAGTGGGCTCTTATATACAGAATTCTAATATGCTGTATATAAGAGCTCAGGCCGCTGTGTAGAATGTAAAAATCACTTTATAATACTCACCTAAACGGTCTCTGCGGTAGAGTTGGACGTCTCCGGTGCCGGCGCCTCGTCTTTCGACCATCTTCATCTTCCTTCTGAAGTCTGTGTGCATGACGCGTCGTACGTCATACACACACACCGGCATTGAGGTCCTGTGCAGGCGCACTACAATACTTTGAGCTGCCCTGCTCAGGGCAGATGAAAGTGTGCCTGCACAGGACCTCCATGCTGATGAGTGTGGATGACGTAGGACGCGTCATGCACTCCGGCTTCAGAAGAAGGACAACAAAGATGGCCGAAAGAGGAGGCGCCGGCACCGGACAACGGAGACTCCCATATGGCCCAACTCTACCGCAGCGACCGTTTAGGCAAGTATTATAAAGTGATTTTTATGTTCTACACAGCAGCCTGGGCTCCTATATACAGCATGTTAGAATGCTGTATATAAGAGCCCACTGGTGGTGGCTGCAGCTTATAGGCCCCAAAACTGGCGACAGGTTCCCTTTAAAGGGGTTATGTGGGACTAAGAACTCACAGTCAGGTAGTTGCTAACTATCTGCCTTTTCTGCACAACACTGGCAGTCGGAGATTTTGCTGCTTCATTTGACTTTACTTCAACAAAGCAGCTCTTTCTCTTTCAATCTGCGCTATCAATAAGGTGTGACTGCTAAACTCATGCTGATTGACAGCAGTTAGGCAGTAAGGAGCCAACTGTCAACTGTCTTAACATCAGCAGTCACGTCCCCTCAGCAGAGCAGACCAAAAAAAGCAGCTAGTGACGTGATGTGACGGGATGCTGCCAAATCTCTGGCAGTAGTTGTCCATGACCAATCCGAGGCGGCAGAGATCAGCGCTGGGCAGGACAGGCAGGGAAGTTTAAAACTGCCTGCAAGTTTTTAGCCGGATAAGAAAAAAGTAAAAAAAAAGTCCTAGATAACACTATGATACATATGTGTCATGACGGAGTCCAGGCCTCATGTGATCTCGGGGGTTCTGGGATCAGAAGGTCACAGCATATTGTGGGTACAAGATTCACTTTAGTGCCCGCTCGTCATTTACCCTGAGTTTGAGCATATTTAATTCTATCAGATACTGAAGGGGTTAAGGTTAATTTCTATCCTGCTGTGATCTAACATATTGTTGTAACCTCAGCTGTAACCACTCCCTTCTGCTATAAATGTCTGCTTCTCTCTCTTCCTAATAGCGGCTATAGCTCATACCTAAGCTGACCATGTGGAGGGAACTTGTCGCTGCATAGCTGTGGTGTTATGTCTATTGCAGCTGCGAAGGTTCCCACTGAAGTAACCAGAGTCCTTTTATGTGTCTTTCCCCACCTTTTTGTCTTTCCTACCTTGTTTTGTCTAATTGTAGTGGCACTGGCCCTCACTACTCAGGGTGAGTTCAGGAATAGCGAGGTCCTAGGCTTATGAGTGGTGTATGGCGGGGAAGGACCCGTCTAGAGACGTTAGGGAGTGCAGGGATCAGCCTCAGGTGAGTGTTAGGAGGTGACCCCGCTCCCCTCCCCATAGCGCAAGGACCTACTGCTGTATTGTGTACCTTTTTGTGTTGTGTCGCTCACCAAGAGTTCCCTTCCCCCGGTGTAACACTACTCAGGTGTTCCAGCTGTGTTGCGTCGCTCACCAGGAGACCTCTCGTACCTGGTGTGATACCTGTAGTCACATTGTGACAATATATCAGTGTATCAGTTCAGATTTCTAAATTAAAAAAAAATAGAGCTCTATGAGGTTTGGTAACTTCCTTTACTTACCTACATTCATCCAGTAGAGGTGGAAAATGGTTGGAAGAGACATGAAAAACTGCAGCCCTTTAAAGAGGACCACCACCAGGATTTTGCAATATGAACTAAAGGCAGTGCCATACAGGCAGTAAGATGCTGAACACAGGCATACCTGTTATAGAAAGATCCGATGCTTGGTGCAGAAGTATCTTTAATCAAAGTTGCACAAATGCGCTGCACTTTGATTGACGGGTGCAACTGGGACAATGACACAGGATATATCACACTTTACATAGGACAATATAAAGCCGCATGACACAATTCACATTACACTACATGAGAGTACAACAACGCGATTGATGTTTTCAAGGGAAGGAACGAAACAGCATCCAGTCCACTTCCTTAGTTCACACAGGGCATCTTTTGCTGCATTTTTGGTGTGTTTTTGAGGTCACAAAGATGCACCAAAATGCATGCATTTCCTTCTCCAAGCAAAGTCTAAAGAGGGTGTTACACGCAGCGACATCGCTGGTGAAAGCACCCGCCCCTGTCGTTTGTGCATCACGGGAAAATCGCTGCCTGTGGCGCACAACATCGTTCGGAGCCATCACACATACTTACCTGCCTAGCGACATCGCTGTGACCGGCGAACCATCTCCTTTAGAAAGGAGGGCGGGGGCGGTTCGTGTGGCGTCACAGCGTCGTCACTAAGCAGCCGCCCAATAGAAGCGGAGGGGCGGAGATGAGCGGGACGTAACATCCCGCCCATCTCCTTCCTTCCTCATTGTGGACGGCTGCAGGTACGAGGTTGTTCCTCGTTCCTGCAGTGTCACACGTAACGATGTTACGCTGCAGGAACGACGGACAACCTGCGTCCTGCAACAGCAACAATTTTATGAAAATGAACGACGTGTCAACGATCAATGATAAGGTGAGTATTTTTGATCGCTAACACTCGCTCGGAGCTGTTACACACAACGACGTCGCTAACGACGCCGGATGTCCGTCACAGAATCCGTGACCCCGGCGATATATCGTTGGATACGTCGTTGTGTGTAACGGAGCCTTTAGATTTCTACTTTGCTGTCCACACTGGGCATCTTTTGTTGGCTGCATCTTGGCTGTGTTTTTGAAGATGCAGCATGCCAATTCTTTTTGTGTTTTTCCAGCGTTTTTGGGCCCTTCCAGTCAATAGATTTGACTTAAAAAACGCTTTGGGCAAAACATGTCAAAAATGCATTGCGTTTTTGCCGAGTTGCGTTTTTGGTGCGATTTTTGGGACAAAAACGCTGCATCTTTGTGGTAAAAAGAAAGATGCCGCGTGTGAACATACCCTTACACTAGTACATCAAAAGTCCTTAAGGGCTTGAGCAGGACCTGTTACCATTTAAAAAGAGTCTAGTTGTTGATATTATTTTATTCTTGCTTCTCTCCTGAGTACTCCAGTTTTATGTGGCTTTTTTTTTTTAAATCTACCATAGGGTCCGAAGATATGGGTATTTTTATTTAGCGTTAATTTTTAATGGTCTTTTTAAAAGGGCTAGTGGCTCACAGGATTCTTTAATTGTGTCTGTAGGCTTCTCTGCATAATTACCCTGTGAGCCTTGGTGAAGACCAAAAAAATTAACACTAAATGAAAAGGCCCATATCTATGCAATCATGTGAGGGATCTAAAAACAAAAATTGAGTACTCAGGAGAGCAGCAGGAATAAAATAGAGTAAAAAAAAAAACTGGCCACTTTTGACCTGATGTCATGTATTGACTATGGGAAATCTGGTGTACGGCGCAACACACAACAAAACAAGGGGTATACCAGGGACATAATAACAACGGTGGGCCCTTTCGCTAGTGAGGGGGAAGATTGGATGCCTCCTTCACTCACCTGCAGCAGTACCCTGCACTCCTAGCCAGTCCCCATACAGGTTCCGCACCTGTTGCTGAACAGGATACCTGAGAGCCTGGCAAACTCTTTAATAACCCTGGCTAGTGAGTTGGCAGGTGAGGAACGCTTGCCCCACTGATGCACTAATACAACACCAGGAAAAGGAAAAACAGATGGGATAACAAAATAGACAATGTCCAACTTGCAGTTGCAATCAGAACCAGAACTACAGCCTACATAGCAACTTGCGATAAGGGCTCCACCAGCTTCTTCCTCCATAAAGGAAACCAATCACCAGGATTTTCATATATAAGCTAAAGCCAGTGCTATAGTGGCACTATCAGGCTGATTCTATACATACCTGTAGTTGTCAGGTAGGATGTATAGCTTTTGAAATGCAAAAAAGTAAAGTTTATAAAATTAGCTGCTTGTTGAGTGGCAGTTGCACTGGAGCAGATCATATATTCCTAGTTATCCCCTCCCTGTGTTAGAATTAGCATACGTATTATACAAACTATTCCCTTTGTTACAGGACTTGTGTCAGTTCATACCATGTGACCTGGTATCCATCTTTGTTGGCTGAGGCCCCACTACTTCTGGTCACATGGGTATGACCTCACACAGGTCCTGCAAGTAAAAGTTACATTGTTTGTAGAATACTTATGCTAATTCTAACAGGGGGAGGGGCTAAGTACGAATGCCCCTAGATATTATCTGCTCCTCAGCTGCTGTCACTCAAGAAGCTGCTGATTTTATAAACTTTACTTTCTTGGATTTCAAAACCTAAACATCCGAGCTGACCACTACAGGTATGTATAGAATCAACCTGATAGTGCCAGTATAGCACTGGCTTTAGCTTATATAGGAAAATCCTGGTGATTGGAGCACTTTAATAAAGAGTCTTACATGGCAAGTTAAGGACTCTAGCCCTGAACCTGTCACTAGCCCGATACAGAACAGAGGCGGCAGTGACACCTGCTGACAGGTCCTCTTTATGCATCTGTATAAGTGCTGAGCGAGAAAGAAGAAGTATCTATAAAAGGGCAATCCATTACAACTACTTCTGGTTATTTCATATATGAGGATCTTCGAGCACTGAGAAGCTTCATATTAACCCCTTTCTTCTCCATGACATATTACGTCATGTACCGGTGGGTTTACAGCATATCAATAGCACAGGTTCAAGTGTTTAACCCGTAAAATAAGCAGCGGGTGTCAGTTGTAACATACAACTAATTAGCACCGATCCAAAACAACCCCTTCAATTTTTCTTGCGTTTTTTTCTTGCAGATTTTATTCAATACAGCAAGGAAAAACGCATCCCAGCAAAGTCTATGAGAATCCTAAAGTTTTGTGCACATGTTGCAGATTTTGGTGCAGAAAAAAAACGACACCAAATAATTTACATGGCAATTGATTCTGCTTTTTTCAAGCGTCTTTCCTATTTCATTGCGTTAAAAAAGCATGAAAATAACCACAAAAGCGCTGTAAAAAACGCCAACTTTTTCCGCAACCTTTTTCCTGCCAAAAGAAGCAGTTTTTTGAGCAGAAAAAATCTGCAGTGTGGGAACACACCCTTACAGGAGAGCAGATGCAAGGTCAATAGAATGTCTGAACCAGGTTATAGATTAAAGGGAACCTGTCAGGTGCAATATGCACCCAGAACCATAAGCAGTTCTGGGTGTATATTGCTAATCCCTGCCTAACCGTCCCTATATACTCTAGCAAAAGTATTTCTAATGATCTTTCACCATATGCTAATTAGCGAGGGGACTAGTCCTCTTGGCGTTAGTTCACTTGGTTAGTCTGCTCCATTAGCATATTAGTACACCCCTGTAGGTGTGCTAATATGCTAATGAATGCACAGCGTCAGAGGATTATCTCACTCACCTCTCCGCCGCCATAGCGTCAAATGCTGGATTTCGGCTCAGCGCACATGACCCCGGAGTTTGGGTCATGCGCACTATGAAGCCGGGTGTACGCGTCCTGGCTTCAAACTGAAGTAGTGCGTATGGCCGAAACTCCGGGGTCATACGCACTGAGCCGAAATCCAGCATCGGATGCGATGGCGGCAGAGAGGTGAGTGAGATAATCCTGTGACGCTGCGTATTCATTAGCATATTAGCACGCCCACAGGGGCCCACAGAGGCGTACTAACATGCTAATGGGGCCGACTAGCCAGGGGAACTAACGCCCTAAGGACTAGTCCCTGAGCTCATTAGCTAATGATAAAAGATCTTTAGAAATACATTTTCTAAAAATCTCTTTATCTATGCTAGTGTATACAGGGACAGTTAGGCAGGAATTAGCAATATGCACCCAGAACTGCTCGTGGTTCTGGGTGCATATTGCACCTGACAGGTTCCCTTTAAGACCACAGTGATGATCTCTACATATTGTGGTTAGTCTCTATGCTTACGTTCCTACCATCAGGATCAAAAGAGTTTTTGATGCTGCAGAATTCTTGCACCATCTCCGCACCTTAGTTTACTTGTGATTTTTTTATTGTGTTTTTGTGTGTGTTTGATGCTGCGTTTTTATTGCGTTTTTGATGCTGCGTTTTAAGTCTCTATTTGGTGTGTCATCCTTTAAATAAAGCTGTTTTAGGTCTGGATTACATGCATTTTGTTGTGTTTCCGCCACGTTAACACACCAAAAATACACGTATATCTTTTACCTGCGCATTTTTCGCACCTAATTCAAGTCTATGGGGAAAATCTGTACAGGAAACTGAGCGTTTCAGCACGAGAAATTGATACGCTGCGGCTTGAAAATCCCTTTGCCCACTTTCTAGAAATCCCATGTCCACGATGCTTGTTTTTCCAAAGTGTGAACTGACCTGCGGTGCGGCTTCCCTTGCCGCAGCATGTCAATTTATTGCTGCGGAGACGCAAGTGTTCTCCGCAGAGAGAACAGAGAGAAAGACTGCAGAGGCCCAAACCCTGATATGGGCACAGGCAGCTGCGGTCTCCTGCGGAGAGCGGTCGCAGCCTCGCAGGTGAGGTCATGCCGCGTCCAGGATGCATCATGTCCTGATCGTAGGCATGTACCCTAAGGAGCCGGGCAGCACGTGATAGGTAAATCGGCAGGTAACAAGTGGTTGGGTTTACCAACAGAACTGACGGTCAGTAGGTGCAGATTGTAGAAATTACTGCAGTTTGCAAAGATGAATGCATTGCAATTTATACAGTTTCTAAGAAGCAGTTTGTGATGCTTACAGAAAACAATAGGTTAACCCTCAGGTCTTGAGGAGCAAACTGTAGAAACACAGGAGTCTGAGGAGATGATGGCTGCAGATGACACTGGAAGGTGGCAAGCTCAAAAGAAACAGCAACTGAACAAATTACAGTCTCAATACTCAGACATAAGAGTGTGTTTCAATGGGCCTTAAAAGGAATTTGGAGATGATGTCACTGAGAAATGCCAGGCCACCTGTAGTTTCTGATGAGGAGCACAGCATATGGCGGTGACCGTAGGGGAAAGGAGCAGAATCCATAAGACAAGACAGTTGTGTAATACCCATGGTCATCAGAGACCATGGTATATAAGTTGTATCTCATCTGCTCCATCCTGTGCCAAGATTATGGGGTGCCAATGGTTGGAATAAAAATAAAATTACAAAGCTACACATATTCGTGATCACCACATTCAGCACACTATTAATGCCACCTGATAAATGAAAAAAACAACAGCCAAAATAGCATTTTTTGTCACCTCCCCTAAAACAATTGAATGAAAAGTTTGTCTCATAAGAACAGACCTACATACAGTGGGGAAAATAAGTATTTGATATGTCGCGGGCGGAGGAGGGGACGCCGCGCCCTCCCACTGCTCGGGTCCGGCTGCCGCTGCGGCTGCTGCGGCCTGCTGCTGCCGCTGCTCGGTGGCTCGAGCGATGGGCCGGATCTCGGGGACTCGAGCGGCGCTCCTCGCTTGTGAGTGAAAGAGGGATTGGGATTTGGGGATAGTTTATTGTCCGTGACGCCACCCACGGTTGTGGTGATTAGGTGTACACCACCGCTGCTCTGGCTGGGGATCCCGGGAGTGATGGTATGGAGCAGCCAGTTGTTGTGTTGCCCCTCCGTGGGTAGGGGTTGGTGACCCCGGGGCCCAGTGATGGGGTTGGATGGTGGACAGGCGGGTATGGGGCCTGTGGAGGTGCAGGGGCAGCGCTGTGCCACACGGCACGGAGGTACTCACTCAGCCAGTAAACACGACACAGTTCTCGGTAAACAAACGACTGGTTGGACGGGTCCCTCAGACGGTTGCGCTGCTGATATCCCCTGCAGTTGACGGTGACGGTCTCTTCCCTGCACCTATGTGTTGTTGTTTGGTAGCGATGGGTTCCCACCGGTAACCCGCTCCCCAGCTTAGATATGAGCCGGAGGAGCTCCACTCTTTCCCGCAGGCGCTGGCCCTGGGAAACTGGTGCCTTGGAGGTGGCGGTGTCTCCCCTTAACGGTCGGACTGTTGCCTTCAAACGGGACTTGGTTGTTGGGAGACAGTTGTCCCCTTCACTGACGGATTTGGCAAATTTGGCGACTCCTAGCCTTGCCGGGATCCGAAAGGCCCCTGCCCTGGTGCTGACTAATCTTCGTATACCGCTCCGGTACCGCCGGGTCACCACCCGTCCACAGTCCTTTCGGCAACCTCCAATCAGTCTCGCCTGCAGACGGTCACCGCCGTCTGCCAACCTTGCTGTCTCAGTCCGGGGCACACACCCGGACTAACTTCAGGCTTCTTTCTGTCACTTTCTGTTGCTTTTCCTTTAGCTCCTCTACCACTTCCTCTCACTTTGAACTTCCACTTCTATCTCTCCACTTCACACTCCCTCAGACTCTAGTCTGGCTTCAACTGCCTGGTTCTCCCGCCTCCAGGGCTGTGAACTCCTTGGTGGGTGGAGCCAACCGCCTGGCCCACCCCCTGGTGTGGACACCAGCCCCTGGAGGAAGGCAACAAGGATTTGTGTTTTGACCTAGTGTGTACCTGCAGGGAATGTGGGGTGTGTGTGGTGTTGTGACCTGTGACCCCTGGCTTGCCCAGGGCGTCACAGATACACTGCCAATTTTGCAAGTTTTCCCACCTACAAAGAATGGAGAGATCTGTAATTTTTATCGTTGGTACACTTCAACTGTGACAGATAGAATAAAAAAAATCCAGAAACTCACCTTGTATGACTGTTAAATAATTAATTTTCATAATATTACATGACATATGTATTTGATACAATAGAAAACCAGAACTTAATATCTGTTACAGAAACCTTTGTTTGCAATTACAGAGGTCAGATGTTTCCTGTAGTTCTTGACCAGGTTTGCACACACTGCAGCAGGGATTTTGGCCCACTCCTCCATACAGATCTTCTCCGGATCTTTCTCTGGGTAACATTGAGTTTCAGCTCCCTCCAAAGATTTTTCTATTGGGTTCAGGTTTGGAGACTGGCTAGGCCACTCCAGGACCTTGAAATGCTTCTTACGGAGTCACTCCTTAGTTTCCCTTGCTGTGTGTTCAGGTCATTGTCATGCTGTAAGATCCAGCTTTGACCCATCTTCAATGCTCTTACGGAGGGAAGGAGGTTGTTGGCCAAAATGACGCGATACATGACCACATCCATCCTCCCTTCAATACGATGCAGTCATCCTATCCCCTTTGAAGAAAAGAAGCCCCAAAGTATAATGTTTCCACCCCCATGCTTCATGGTTGGGACGGTGTTCTTGGGTTTGTATTCATCCTTCTTTGTCCACCAAACATGGCAAGTGGAGTTGATGCCAAAACGTTCTATTTTGGTCTCATATGACCACATAACCTTCTCCCATGCCTTCTCTAGATCATCCTGATGGTCATTGGCGAAAATCAAATCGGCCTGGACATGTGCTGGTGTGAGCAGGTGGATCTTGCGTGTCCTGCAGAATTTTAATCCATGATGGTGTAGTGTGTTAATAATGGTAATCTTTGAGACTGTGGTCCCAGCTCTCTTCAGGTCTTTGACCAGGTCCTCACGTGTATTTATGGCTGATTCCTGCCTTTTCTAAGAACAATCCTTACCCCACATAGCAAGGTCTTGCATGGAGCCCCAGACCGATTAAGATTGACAGCCTTGTGTTTCTTTCATTTTCTAATAATTGCACCAACAGTTGTTGCCTTTTCACCAAGCTGCTTGCCTATTGTCCAGTAGCCCATTTCAGTCTTCTGTAGGTCTTCAATTTCATTCCTGGTGTATTTAGACAGGTCTTTGGTCTTGGCCACAGTGGCGAGGTTGGAGTGTGTTTGATTCAGTGTGTGGACAGGTGTCTTTTATGCAGGTAACAAGATCAAATAAATGCAATTAATACATGTAATGAGTGCTGAGCTATATTTACATATTACTGGAACAATTTTTTATTTTCACAGCTCGTAAAAATGCTCACTACACCCTTAGAGTACGAGGCCATGATGAGTTTTTAGTACGTTTTTTTCTGCGGCATAAATGCATCAAAAATGCATGTAATTTGCACCTAAGAATTTCAATACTGTGAAGTTTCAAAAACAAAGCAGCTTTATTTAAAGCATGACACACCAAACAGAGACAAAACATGCAGCGTCAAAAACATGATAAAAACGTATGTTTAAAAAATACACAGAAAAACGAGATGAAAAAATACAAATGAACTAAAGTGCAAAAATTTGCACTGTCACAAACTCAACAAATACTGATCGTGGGAACATAGCCTAAAGATGAATTCCTGGAGTGTAGTTTCCAAAATGATTTCACTCTAAGGGCTTTGTAATTGCAATAGCTAAAATTTGATCAAGTAAAGCCTGCTTTACACGTTACGATTCTGCATACGATATTGTATGCGATCGTAACCGCCCCATCGTATGTGTCGCACGTTCAATTTGTTGAATGTGCCGCACAGACGATTCACCCCGTCACACGTACTTACCCGTCCATACGACCTCGATGTGGGCGGCGAACGCCCACTTCCTGGAGTGGGAGGGACGTTTGGCGTCACATCGACGTCACGTGGCAACCGGCCAATAGAAGCGGAGGGGCGGAGATGAGCGGGACGTAAACATCCCGCCCACCTCCTTCCTTCCGAATTGCTGGCCGGGAGCCGCAGGACGCAGGTAAGATCTGTTCATCGTTCCCAGGGTGTCACACACTGCGATGTGTGCTACCCCGGGTAAGATAAACAACCTGACGTTCAATTCATGAGGAATGAACGACGTGCATGCGATGAACGTTTTACCGTTCATTCGCAATCGCATGTAGCTATTACACACTACAATGTACCTTACAATGCCGGATGTGCGTCACTTACGACGTGACCCCGCCGACACATCGTAGATATATTGTAGTGTGTAAAGCGGGCTTAAGTCAAATGGTGCTTCTATACTTTTTAGCCTTGCTGTGTGCTCAATCAGTAGTTTACAACCACATAAACGGTACCACTGTACCCCGGAGAAATTGTGCACCAAACTGAAATATATCTATTCTTTTATTACTGTTATAGATAAGATTGCAAATCTATAAGATGTTACATGATTATCATAATGAACCCAGAGGTTGCAAGCTAACACCTCACATGATTCCTGTATAGTTGAACCAACCCTTTGGAAATGGGTAATTAAAAATGATTCTCTAATGGGTAGCAGATGCAGTACAATCTCAGCTTGAATGCACAGAAATGCAGAGAAGGACAGATAAACTAGCGTACAATCAAATCATTTGTTCCCTTAAAGAAATTATAAATTCAGGTTATGAACTGTGTCGATATGATAGATAGGAAAGTCATATTTTCAGAATCGTGATGAAATGGTGAAAGCAATACATCAGCAGCCTAAAGATAGCAGCCTGCAGCCCATGATTGTCACATCCATTAGATGTGTCAATCCCGGAACTTTACCCGACTTTTCCCGATTGCCCTGGTACAGTGGCAATTGGGGTATTAAGGGGTTAATGGCAGCTCACAGTTGCCACTAAACCCTAGATTAGGAATGGAAGGCGTCTACCATTACTAACCTGTAAGTGAATAGAAATAAACACAAATATCCATACAATGAAACAACTCTATTTACCATTTTATTAACTGCCAAAAGCACCCAGGTCCGACGTAATCCACACAAAGTCCCATGACAATTCCATCTCTGCTACATCTGAAGGCGCAGAGTGCAGCCATAGAACATGACCACCAGCTGTAGGCTTCAGGCAGAGACTGAGCTGCGTGATGAGTGGTGATGTCACTCAGGGTGTTTTTTTGTATTTCATTTCAAATAAAAAAATTGTTTAAAAGAACTGAAGTCCTCATGGGTTGATACCTTTTAATGGCTAACTGAAAAGATGGTAATAATTGTAAGCTTTCGAGACTACTCAGGTCTCTTCATCAGGCGCGGTATAACACAAAATCTGAAGAGTCACATATTTATACACAACAGGACTTAGAATAGTGCAGTAAAAAAAAAAAACAAACAAAAAAAAACAAGTGATATGAAACAGAACTAACTAGTTCTGTTTCATATCACTTGTTTTTTTTTGTTTTGTTGTTGCACACAGACACCCTCCCTCACCACCTGTATCCCTGATGTGAACTTGGAATAAAGCTTCACTTATACCCAGATCCTTTGGAGTGCGACCTTTTCATCTCTACTTTGTGGATCATACATAAATTTAACTTGCAACTATTTAGCATATGATTAGTTATGCAGATTTGTGTCATGTCACTGCATTGTTACTGTTTTGCTCCAGAAAATCTAAATTTTAATTTTCATTATTTTGTTAGTATTTTGTAAATCCTCTTTGGCTTCAACACTGCCTGAATCCTTCTGGTCATGCTCTCAATCAGATTCAACATGCCTCTACCGAAATCTGATCCCAGGTCTCTTCTACATGTTGCCAAGGTTGGTGCATACTGGTTGATTCACTTGGGTATGTATACAGCTTGTTCTTCAATTCCACCCACAGGTTTTCGATTGGGTTGAGGTCTGGGGACTGTGGGAGTCAAGCCAGCACCTCTACTTCATTGTCATTGAACCATTTCTTGATGTATATTTAAGGTGTTTGTCATGATGGAACTCTATGTTGTCCTTTCATTACCCATAATACAAGAGTGTCTTAAGTGACTCCTCTTGTAGGATACTCACATATACAATGACAAGCAAAGGCTAACAATGTTTTGAACTTTTGTGTTTCAAACTCCATATGTCACCTTCCACTTCAGTTTTGAGGCTACCATAATTTTATAGACAATCATCTTGGATATCTCATATATAAATTTGACGTGTAACTATTTCGCATATGATTAGTTATGCAGATTCTTGTCATGTCACTGCATTATTACTGTTTTGCTCCTAACAATCTAAATTTTAACTTTTATCTCCTTTGGCTTTCACCTGATTGAATCCTTCTGGGCATGCTCGTAATTAGATTCAAGCAAATCTCAACAGAAATCTGATTCCAGGTCTCTTTTACATGTTCCCAATGTTGGGGTATACTGGTCAACTCACTTGGATATGTATACAGCTTTTTCTTCAACTCTACCCACAAGTGTTTGAGTGGGTTGAGGTCTGGGGACTTTGGGAGCCAATCCAGCACCTCTACTTCATTGTCATTGAACCATTTCTTTACCAATCGTGACGTATGCTTTGGGTCTTTGCCCTGATGGAACACTACAGTCATATGAAAAAGTTTGGGCACCCCTATTAATGTTAACCTTTTTTCTTTATAACAATTTGGGTTTTTGCAACAGCTATTTCAGTTTCATATATCTAATAACTGATGGACTGAGTAATTTTTCTGGACTGAAATGAGGTTTATTGTACTAACAGAAAATATGCAATCCACGTTTAAACTAAATTTGACAGGTGCAAAAGTATGGGCACCTCAACATAAAAGTGACATTAATATTTTGTAGATCCTCCTTTTGCAAAAATCACAGCCTCTAGTTGCTTCCTGTAGCTTTTAATGAGTTCCTGGATCCTGGATGAAGGTATATTTGACCATTCCTGTTTACAAAACAATTCCAGTTCAGTTAAGTTTGATGGTCGCCGAGCATGGACAGCACGCTTCAAATCATCCCACAGATGTTCCATGATATTCAGGTCTGGGGACTGGGATGGCCATTCCAGAACAATGTAATTGTTCCTCTGCATGAATGCCTGAGTAGATTTGGAGCGGTGTTTTGGATCATTGTCTTGCTGAAATATCCATCCCCTGCGTATCTTCAACTTCGTCACTGATTCTTGTACATTATTGTCAAGAATCTGCTGATACTGAGTTGAATCCATGCGACCCTCAACTTTAACAAGATTCCCGGTGCCGGCATTGGCCACACAGCCCCAAAGCATGATGGAACCTCCACCAAATTTTACTGTGGGTAGCAAGTGCTTTTCTTGGAATACCGTGTTTTCTTGCCTCCATGCATAACGCCTTTTTGTATGACCAAACAACTCAATCTTTGTTTCATCAGTCCACAGGACCTTCTTCCAAAATGTAACTGGCTTGTCCAAATGTGCTTTTGCATACCTCAGGCTACTCTGTTTGTGGCGTGCTTGCAGAAATGGCTTCTTTCGCATCACTCTCCCATACACCTTCTCCTTGTGCAACGTGCGCTGTATTGTTGACCGATGCACATTGACACCATCTGCAGCAAGATGAAGCTGCAGGTCTTTGGAGGTGGTCTGTGGATTGTCCTTGACTGTTCTCACCATTCTTCTTCTCTGCCTTTCTGATATTTTTCTTGGCCTGCCACTTCTGGGCTTAACAAGAACTGTACCTGTGTTCTTCCATTTCCTTACTATGTTCCTCACAGTGGAAACTAACAGTTTAAATCTCTGAGACAACTTTCTGTATCCTTCCCCTGAACAACTATGTTGAATAATCTTTGTTTTCAGATCATTTGAGAGTTGTTTTGAGGAGCCCATGATGCCACTCTTCATAGGAGATTCAAATAGGAGAACAACTTGCAAGTGGCCACCTTAAATACCCTTTCTCATGATTGGATACACCTGCCTATGAAGTTCAAAGCTCAATGAGGTTACAAAACCAATTTAGTGCTTTAGTAAGTCAGTAAAAAGTAGTTAGGGGTGTTCAAATCAAGAAATTGATAAGGGTGCCCATACTTATGCACCTGTCAAATTTAGTTTAAATGCAGATTGAACATTTTCTGTTAGTACAATAAACCTCATTTCAATCCAGAAATATTACTCAGTCCATCAGTTATTAGATATATGAAACTGAAATAGCTGCTGCAAAAACCCAAATTGTTATAATGAAAAATAAACATTAATAGGGGTGCCCAAACTTTTTCATATGACTGTATATCTTCCTTTTCATACCCATAGTACTTGAGGGTACAAAGTAACTCGTCTTGTAGGATACTCACATATACAGTAGCTCAGCATTGACACCACCATTGATCCTGGTCAAGTATCCAACACTTTTAGCTGCAAAACATTTCCATATCATGAACCTTCCTCCACTAAACTTGACAGTTCCTTCAATTTTTTTTATTTGTTATCTCCTTTATTTCTTCTTTCTTTCAGACCTATTTGCACCCATTAAAGAGTAGTCTACTAACTTTCGTCTCCAAATCACTAGTTTCTAATCTTCTACTGTCCACTTTTCGTACTTCTTTGCAAACTCGAACCGATGCTTCTTATGATGATCGTGAAGTCAAAGCTTCTTTACCTATTTCGGGCCACCATTCCTGACTTGTGTAATGTGTATGACATGGTGCTTGCATGGACATCTGGGATCTCACTTTTACGAAGCATACGAGACACCTCCACTGCTGTGTTTGTCATGTCAGAACTGATAGACCATGTAATGAGCCGATATGTTGACTCATATATTTTGCTTGAACATCCACCTTTTGGCTTTAAATGGATGGACAGACTTAATTTCATATTCTTCCAACCTATTATGCCAATCACATAATGCAGTTTGGCAATTTTCTTGGCCGAGACACTGCTATCGATGAGCTGGATGGTGCTGTTTCTCTTTTCTTTGCAAATCTTCTTCATGGTTTCTACTCAGTTCGAACCAGTAACTTTTGCTTGGGAATCAACCTAATAAAACACTGAGCTATTAGGGAATGTGAGGTTGTATCTTGTAGTATACAGGATGAAAAATAAAATGTCAAACACAAGGAGCAAAACAGTAACAATGCAGTGGCAAAACAAGAATTTGCATAACATTCTAAAGAGTTGCAAGTCAAATTTATGTGTGAGATAGCCAAGATGTTTGTATATAAAATGAAGGTAGTCTCACATTCAGAGATGTAGTGGATGGTGAGATATGGAGCCTGAAAGTCAGAAGTTCAAAAAATGGTTACCCTTTTGTTTGTCACTGTAACTCACATTGAGACCACCATCAATCCTGGCCAAGTATCCAATGCCCAATGTCTGTGAAGCAACCCCATATCATCAACCTCCCTTCACCTAACTTGACAGTTTCTTCAATTTCTCGATCCTTTAGCTCCTTTTTCCCTTTTTTCTTCCAAACCCATTTGCACCCATTAGAGCCTAGTATTAATAACTTTCGTCTCATGGCTCCAAATCATTCGTTTTCAATCTTCTACTGTCCATGTTTTGGCAAACTCAAGTCGACACTTCTTACAATGTTGAAGTTGAGGGTTCTTAACTGGTCCTTTTTTCGGGCCATCATTCCAGACTTGTGTAACGCACGTCGCACGGTGCTTGCATGCTCCACTGCTGTGTTTGTTGCGCCAGAACTTATAGACCTTATGATGAGGTGACTTGTTAACTATGATATTTTGCCTGGACGTCCATCTCTTGGCTTTTGAACGGATGGATGAACTTAATTTCATATTCTTCCAACTGTCATGGCACGCACATGATGCGTTGCAGTTTAGCAACTTTCTTGGCTGAAAGAACGCTATTGATGAGCCTGTTTCTCTTTTCTTGGGAAATCTTCTTCATGGCTGCTTCTTGATTCAAACAAGTGACCTTTCACTTTGGAATCAACCTAATAACACACTGAGCTATTAGGGAATGTGAGAACAGGTTGTGATTTGTAGTATACAGGAAGAAAAAGAGTTTTCTATCATTGGGAGGAAAACAGTAACAATACAGTGAAATGACAAGAATCTGCATAACTAATCATGTGCTTAATAGTTGCAGGTCAAATTTATGTATGAGATAGCCAAGATAATTGTCTATAAAAGGAAGGTAGACGTCATGCTCAAATCTGTAGTGGATGGTGAGATATGGAGTGTGAAAGTCAAAAATTCAAAACATTGTTACCCTTTTGCTTGTCAGTGTACTGTATATTCCAGTAATTTATCTTTTATTGATAAAATGTATGGCTTTCAATGAGAAAGAAGGTCATTGTCCTGACTATAATATTTTAGCTGACCACTTGGTCCAAAAATAACCTAGCTCTTGAGAAAGATGAGACTCCCCTCTCCCCCCCATCTGTCCACAATCTGTTTCCAGAACAAACGCTCAGTGGAAAACAGAAATGATATCGCTCAATATAGCAATTATCCAGTTCTCTGATGAAACAAGATAAAAATAGCTAAAAGGTATTTCATCCTGCAAGTGACTAATGCAACAATGGAGTGGCCATTTGTAGGCTTGAAAATACAAAGAGTGCACAGAGTTCACGGTCTGTGGTCTAATCTGTCCTTGGCATAACTGTGCGTGGCACAGATTCAACCAGACTAAACGTCATAAACCAGACAAAAGAAGGGTGGGGGTACTTACTTTACACTTAGGAGTCGGTTGCATGGGTCTGTATTGTAATCATTTGACAGTTCCGTGTGTGTAAAGGATGACGTGCAAAGATTAACACCTTAGATGCCTTTTTATTAAACTTGTGATCCATCTAATCTGCCGAAGCCTATGTACAAAGTCATATTACTCCGAATTATAGGATTGGAAGGTCTTATATATATATTTTTTTTCTTCTTCTTAATCAAACATAATTACCAGCCTCCAAATGTGATGTGTTTGTAACATAGTGCTGTCCTTAATGATCAGAAGCCATCTGTTAATCGTACCCTTAAACTGTACAAAAGCAATATTTAATCTAAGGCGATTACTTCTCACAGTAATCGTCTTAATTAAAATATGGTGCATTTTGGACAAGTCTGTCCCTCAATCCAATTGCTGTCCTCCTGCTGTACAACTAATGTCACCGCAGGGGCCCGAGATTCTGATGTTTGCACAGACTGGATTTTTTTTTTAATTCTGCTTGCCTCTTTTACATGCATTAACAAGCTAGTAAACCCCGAGGATAAAAAAGAAAGGAGCAGAGAGCATTATTAATCCAGAATCTAGTGCATTTAAATAAAGGTATAATTTATCAAAGCAAATGGTTGGGTTTTTTTGCACAATATTTGATATATATTTTTTGTTTTTGTTGATTTATTATTTTGCTTTCATCCTTTTTTTTGCTTCAGCTTCTTTGCCTTTCACACATCTTTGTGCTATGTCTGGCCTTATCATACATGTCTCCTGTTAATGTCTAAACTGTTTATTGTAGGCGCTTGCTGAAGCCGCATAGCTTTTGACACATTTTGCAATCTCAGATTTTGAAAGCCTTTCTTTCTGCTTTTATTTGACAGTTATATTTTAGTAGTAACAAAAATCCAGTTATCTGCTGTTTTATATGCCTATTACGGCTTCCGCGGAGAGATGTATTGCGCTCGTACTTAAAGGGGTTGGATTTGAAAATGAATTTGTATTTCAAAATACTGGAGAATATACGGGGGCATCTCAATAAATTAGAATATCATCAAAAAGTTAATTTATTTCAGTAATTCAGTACAAAAAGTGATACGCATATATTATATAGAGTCATTACACACAGAGGGATCTATTCCTATATACAGTGGAACCTCGCTTAACGAGTAACCCACTTAACGAGAATTTCGCTTAACAAGCAAAGCTTTCTGTAAATTTGTAACCCGCTTTACGAGAAAGCTTTGCTGTACGAGCGAAATTCTCACCGCACACACTTCCGGTTCCGTCCACCCACCGCGCTCTGACCCGCACTTGCAGTCCACACAAACACACACATGTACGCACAATCACACACAAACATACACGCACGCACACACATACAGTATTATGCTCCCCTTACCTTCCGTTCCACCGCCGGGCTCATGGTTCTTGTAGTTCCCGGGTACATCGCGGCGAACTACAAGTACCATGAGGCTGGCGGTGGAACAGAAGGAAAGGTGAGCATATAATATCTGTACCTTCCGTTTCATCGCCGGCCTCCTGGGTCCTGTAATGCGCCGCGCCGCTCCGCTCCGCTCCACTCCAGGCATTGTCATCCATAGCAACGAAGCAGGAACTTCCTGGTTCCTGTCACCGCTTGTCAAAGGCGCGCGCTGGCCAATCAGAGGCAAGCGGCTCTGCCTTTGACGTCAGCACTCTGGCAGGAAGTTCCGCCCTCGTCGTTATGGTTACCTGATACACGGCCTGCACCGGAGACCAGCAAGTCCCAGGAGACCGGCGATGGAACGGAAGGTAAGGTGAGCATATAATATGTGCGTGTGCATGTGTTTGTGTGTGTTTGTGTGTGTTTGTACATGTTTGTGTGCGTTTGTGCGTGTGTGGAATGATAGAATAGGGGACCAGGATGGGACATTTAACACATTGTGGAACGGATCGTCAGCATTGCAATGATTTCCTATGGGAAATCTTGCTCTGCTGAACGAGTAACTTGATTAACAAGCACAGTCCCAGAACAGATTGTTATCGTTAAGCAAGGTACCACTGTATTATATAGAGTCATTACACACAGAGGGATCTATTCCTATATATTATATAGAGTCATTACACACAGAGGGATCTATTCCTAAATATTACATAGAGTCATTACACACAGAGGGATCTATTTCAAGTGTTTATTACTGTTAATATTGATGATTTTGGCTTACAGCCAATGAAAACCCAAAAGTCATTATCTCAGAAAATTAGTATAATTACCACAAAACACTTGCAAAGGCTTCCTAAGCGTTCAAAATTGTCTCTTAATCTGGTTCTGTAGGCTACACAGTCATGGAGAAGACTGCTGACTTGACAGATGTCCAGAAGGCAGTCTTGACACTCCACAAGGAGGGTAAGCCACAAAAGGTTATTGCTAAAGAAGCTGGCTGTTCACAGAGGGCTGTATCGAAACATAGTAATGGAAAGTTGAGTGGAAGGAAAAAGTGTGGTAGAAAAAGGTGCTGCCTTGATAGGATTGTTTTTAAAAGGGCATTCAAAAATTTGGGGGAGATTCATGAGGAGTGGACTGCTGCTGGAGTCAAGAGCCAAGAGCCACCAAGTGCTCAAGAGCTACCACACACAGACGTATCCAGGACAGGGGCTACATCTGTTGCATTCCTTGTGTAAAGCCACTCATGACCAATAGACAGATTGGCGGAGGTGCGTGCGGACCCAGGCCGATCTGACATCGATCACCTATCCTAAGGACAGGCCATCAATGTAAAAGTAGGGGACAACATCTTTAACGGCTGGGCGATTTTTTGTTTTTACACTTTTGTTTTTTTCCTCCCCTTATTCCAAGAGCCGTAAATTTTTTAACTTTCCATTGATATAGCGAGGGTTTATTTTTTTGCGGGATGAGTTGTACTTTTGATTGACACCATTCATTTTATCATATAATATAATGATAAGCTGGAAAATTCCAAGTGTGGCGAAATAGCAAAAAAAGTTGAAATCTTCAATTTTTATTTTTATTTACAGCTTTTACTTTTACAGAAAACTGACTTGGCAGTATGATTCTCCAGGTCAACACGATTCCGTAGATAACCAAAACCAATTAAGAAAATACATAGGACCCATATTAGACCATACTGCCACTCAAAAATACATTTGAACCAAAGAAAAACACAAAGTTTTCAATGCAGCTACAATGAATATATACAATACTGCATGCATATACCCGAGATCAGAAAAAATGACTGGTGAAAACTTTTTGTGAAATACAAAAAAACATTTTATTAAAGATAGTCATAGAAAAATCTCAGAAAAATACCCTGCAGAGAGCACACATAGTAAAAGGGGACAGATCAAGCGTAAAGGAGGGAGTGGAACAAATGACCCTGCATAAAGATGGACAAGTAAAGTAGGTATGGGCAAAAAGTGTAGATTGAATATACTTCAGTGCACACACATCCAGTATAAGCCTAACGGCATGAAGAAAGACGCTGCTAACCCCACTGCAAAGTTGCAGTGAGTTGGTGCAGTATAAGTAAACTCAACAAGCCAGGATATAGAGTGCACTAAAAAATGTGTTATCAACACGTTCCCATCGTACCACACCGGAAAAAAACGCGCGTCCACCAAATAATGCAGAGCCACCCCAAATTTATGCAGGGTCATTCATTCCACTCCCTCTTTTACCCTTGATCTGTCCACTTTTACTATGTGTGCTCTCTGCAGATCAAAAAAGTCTGTGGAGCCTCTGTTAGGAGTCTCGACAGAGAAACTAGCCAGATATCACTCCGGGAAGGACCTAGCCAAGGAGTGGCTCTTTTTAGGCAACCACCATAACCACCATATTAAGTGGCCCTTTTAGTCAATATCCAACTCTTTGACAAGTTTAATGATATGACAAGGGAAATACCAAGGCCAGGTATCCATCCACAGACAGCTGTTTCGGGGTATTGCCCCTCATCAGTGTGGAGTAGGATTCTGGCCAGGTGGGAGCAATGCCTAGTAGACCAACAAGACAAAACAATCACTGATCTCGGGGAGACCAGCCAGAGAAAACACTGCCGGCAGCCAACGAGGGCGCTCAACACAGTGAAATCCTAGGTGCATTGCCCACTGGGTAATATGCAACTCAAAAAACTCTGTGGAGCCTCTGTTAGGAGTCTCGACACATAAACTAGCCAGATATCCCTCCGGGAAGGACCTAGTCAAGGAGTGGCTCTTTTTAGGAAACCACCATAACCACTATATTAAGTGGGCCTTTTAGTCAATATCCAACAAAATTTCCCTTGTCATATCTTTAAACTTGTCAAAGAGTTGGATATTGACTAAAAGGGCCACTTAATATGGTGGTTATGGTGGTTTCCTAACAAGAGCCACTCCTTGGCTAGGTCCTTCCCGGAGGGATATCTGGCTAGTTTCTGTGTCGAGACACCTAACAGAGGCTCCACAGACTTTTTTGCCCCTTTTCGTATTACCCAGAAGTGACCCTTGAGGTCAGCAATCACCTTGAAGGTATTTAAGGCACTCTTCCCTTATCCACAGTGCGTTGCTAGTTCTCAGATCCCGTACCCATTACTGTGTCTAGTCCTGCGTTATGTGTCCTAGTACCAGTTACCTGTACCCGCTAATCTATGTCTCTTCCTATAGCCTGCTGCTGCCACTCCCTCCGTGCTGCCACACTTGAGTTACCACCTCCGTGCTGCCACTCCTGAGTTACAACCTCTGTGCCATCTACATCTGAGCACATCCGTGCTGGACTTCAAAGACTCTCCTGTCCGTAAGAGCCGATACCACTGGTCCTGGCAGTCGTGCATTTAGGCTCCCTGGGGCTGCGCCTGACAGTCCCTGTATAGGGGTTAGCTTTTGTTTAGCTCCTCCAGTGGAGTCTGGTGTATGACCCAGTGGGTCCACTCCTGGATGCTCGCCTCTCCTCGGCGACCATAACAATAACATGGAAAAGGGGCCAACTAGTCTGGGGAACTAACGCCCTTTCAACTAGTCACAGGTCTAATTAGCATAGGAGCGGCGAGATTTTTTTTTGAACATTCATATTAGTGAATACCATTATACAGGGCTGGCTAGGGGGGGAATTTGGCTATACAGATATGAATGCTGTTGGGTTGGAGGCCATAGTGGACCTGACAGGTTCTCTTTATGAGAGCATTGCAACCACTAAGCATATACTAGAAACCTTTGTTGTGAATGGGGACAATTACAAATATTTTTCATTATCAGAGTGAACTATAACTATCAGGTGTTATGTGCCACTTCATATGTCTGTAGCCATGAATATTCTATTCTTCTGCCATATTTTATGTCCCCATTCCTTCTGTCCTGGTCTTTGAAGCCGCAGTCTCCACCATGTCTTACAAGCTTCTTTTATAGGCTTATAAAAATGTTGCTGTTACTTTCCTATTCATATCATTTCATATTTGTACTCATTGCCCCCTCCCTACAATGCTCATCTGCAGGCATTTGGACCCCCTTATGATATCTGTAATTTACCAGATCATTATACATTAGACAAGACCTTAATATACTTTCTTATCACTACAGGCTTCTCAGTGGGTATTTACTCTGTTACTATGGTTAAGAGAATTCAACTTAACATGAAAAGCTTGAATTTCTATTAATAGAAGATGTCTTGCTCTGAAAGTCTTTAAAGAGCAGGCAAAATTACTGCTGTACTTAGATAAATAATGTACACGAAAAACAAGAAGGTTCAACTATAGTCAACATATTTTTCATTTTATTCCTCTTCAGATATTGACAAGTATAGAAGTTTTTGGGTCGTTTAAGTTGAATGTCTATTTTTTTTATCCAAATTTACTCCAATTTTCTGTGCAGATTAATTTTTATTATTTTTTATTCTATTTTTATTATAAAAAAGCTTAACATCTGCTATATAGACATGTATGTTGTCTTTCGAAAAATAATAACTTTTGATCCAAACACCTCTTACTAGTTTCGGCTAAAATCCATATGAGCAGTGATATTACAAATTGCTAAAAACTCCTATTTGCATGTTTAAACCATCTTCTCTTTTTGTCAAAGGAAGAAACATTAAAAAACTTATCTAAAAAAAAAAGATCCTTTTGTACTAGCGAGACCCATAAAGAAAAAACATCTAGATAATGGATTAAAATACTCAAATCTCATTAGAACCCAATAAATAAAATGTAAAATAGTAGAAAGATTACAAGAAGCCATATCACGGTAAAATCCATATTCAAAGTCAAGTGAAATCGTGAGGATTGACCAACAATGTGAAAAAAGCAATGTCAGACATCACCAGTAAAAGTGTTACCAAATAACAAAAACAAAGCGTCATCAAATTCAACTAAAGCCATACTCTTATTAACTTCATTGTTGAAAGATTGTTTTTAAGATGAGAGATGGAGACTACATAAATTGAACAAATGTTGACATTTATATTTATTTAGTGAATATTGCAATTTATAGCCATCAGTTACAGGTTTGTTTGTTTTCTTTATTAAAAATATACACCTTTTACATAACATATTGGTAGTTAGGCCGGTGTCATACTTGTGATTGCCTCACGTGTATCTCAAGCGAGTCTCACGATGCATCACCCGGCACGGACTCATACTCTCCTCACTTGAGCATCTCAGCTGCATAGAGATGCATGCAACCGACCCGCTGCTGTGAGGACAGCGTGAGTCTGTACCGGGTGATGCACCGCTAGACTCACACGAGATACACGCGAGGCACTTGCAAGTGTGACACCGGCCTAACTTTTACACACCTGTCCCAGGTATGGAGTCAACTCCCTTCACCCCAGGCCACTGAACTAGGCTGTGCTCAACGTCAGGCTTTGCATGTAGCCCAGTGTGATCCTACGTTATCAACTACCTATGTTAGACAATGAGAAAGGAAGAGAGGAGGCACTGAAATATGCAAAATTAGTAATTTATTAAACATCAGAAAAAGTATAAATGCTACAAGTAGAAAAAATCATCAATAAATAGTTATGATTTTTGCATGAAAATATGAAATAATAAGGCCACAGAGAGTGGATGGGAAAAATGAAATATGCAGGGAACACAATGATGAGCCTACAACCACCAAACCTGAACCATGCCAGAGGGACAGCTGGAGGACTAGTCATGGATCTTCTTGAAAAAGCGCCTGAAGCGAAACGGTCGTTGAAGGAAGTTTCCTCTCCACCTTCCCGTCCAGCCATTTACTAGGTAACCTCTCTGGTATCTCTGCATCTATTCACCGCCTTTTTCTCTCTACCCCTCTGTCACTCTTTTTCTCCTTTCACGACTGCGCCACTGCCCAACGCAGCAGCATGTTACTTTTTCTTACCCCTGGCTTTTCCTGTCATCACAGGTTCATGCATGTGGGGTAGTTACTTTCAATTGCTGTTGTGTTCGGCACTGACGCTTTTGTCTTTTATCATTTACTTACTTTCATACCAGAAAAGGCTTCCTATAAGACTCCCTGGTGGGCTGCCGAGATTCTATATAATTTACTATTGCAACCCTCTCAATCCACGACTATTTGATTGGTAATGTGTTCTTTAGGGGCTATACTACTTACAATTTTACTACAGTTTTACTTTTGTGCTCCATGATCACACACACCTCTCAATCCACGACTATATAACTGGTGGCATGAGTGCTTTTCATGGGCATTTGTAGATCGGCTATGTTCCATGTAATCTATATTCTATTACAGCTTTACTCTTGTGCTCCACGACTATATATGCCCATTGGAAACAGCTCTCACTTAATTTTTGTGGGTTGCTTTAGTTTTTATTGCAGCCTCACCTCCATGTTCCACGGCTATTTTTTAAATCTGAATGGTTCCAGGGCTAGTTTATGGCTCGGTGGTGTATATTACTAAACTTGTTACTATTGTCATTTAAAGGTTCCAACTTATCCTTTCAGGGACTTTTTATCCCTTTACCCCTTTGACAATTATACACCTCTCCGATCCACGACTAGTCCTCCAGCTGTCCCTCTGGCATGGTTCAGGTTTGGTGGTTGTAGGCTCATCATTGTGTTCCCTGCATATTTCATTTTTCCCATCCACTCTCTGTGGCCTTATTATTTCATATTTTCATGCAAAAATCATAACTATTTATTGATGATTTTTTCTACTTGTAGCATTTATACTTTTTCTGATGTTTAATAAATTACTAATTTTGCATATTTCAGTGCCTCCTCTCTTCCTTTCTCATTGTCTAACATGTTTTGTTTGGAAGTTGGCACCCTCCCTGAGGGAATTTTTTGTGTTTTTCCCTCAGAGTATTAACTAGCCATGAATTGCTTGTTTATCGTTATCAACTACCTAGCCCTACAAAAGGTCTTCCAAGACGCACACCAAGGTCTTAGTATTAAGACTCTTAGGGTACCGTTTCACTAAACGACGTACCAGCAATTCCGACCACAATACGACCTGGTTAGGATCGCTGGTGCGTCGCTACATGGTCATTGGTGAGCTGTCAATCAGGCAGATCTCAACAGCGACCAGCCACCAAGCCACCAGCGACTCGTGTAACGATGCTGTACTTGGTAACCACGGTAAATATCGGGTAACTAAGCAAAGCGCTTTACTTGGTTACCTGATATTTACCCTGGTTACCAGCGTACACCGCTTAGCGCTGGCTCCCTGCACACGTAGCCAGGGTAAATATCGGGTAACTAAGCAAAGCGCTTTGCTTAGTAACCCGATGTGTTACTAGGGTTAGCAAACACTTCTCCTCCTCCTGACACTCCTGACCTCCCCTATCCAACCCCCCAAGTGGGCGACCCTATTCCACTCAGGCCATCCTCTGGTGTGTTTGGTGGGTGTGGTGCAGAGTGTACCGAGGATTTGATTAGCTGATGTAGGCAACACTATATAGTTGGGGACCCATAAACAAAAAGGAGGTGGATACTGCACGGGGGGGGGAAGATTGTTCAATACCCTGTGACGACCTGATAGTCCAGGGGCGTCACATTCAAATTTTGGTTTGGCAAGAGAAGTGTGGTGTCACGTATTTGTCTACTGCGTCTATGGTGGGCACCGGCTGCGGGGTGGTGGAAACTACCCGAAGAAAATAATTAGTGTTGCACACCCTGCCCAAAGTCATACATATACGCTGACTCTCTGGCGAAGGAGCGCGGAGCCAATATGATTTGGCGTCCGTATTATCCTTCATGATTGTGTTTTTGCCTGGATCAGCATGTTAGATTGTAAGTTGAGCTCTGGCTATCATGTACCGTAATAATAAATTTAATCATACCATGCTATATACCTGCAGTCACCTCCAATGGGAGCATAGAAGCTTACTTGTGGTCATGTGACCGCCTGCTCCAGTGAATCCTCACAGTGTACGTGCACTGTGAGGATTCAAAAGTCCGCAGTCACATAAAGTGAAAAACATTTGCTATTATTCCCGATTCTACCATGAATATACAGTATATGCTTAGCTTGATGTTTGCATGTTTAGCTACTTTGCTATTCTTTTGAGCTTTTTTTATCCTTTTTTTATCCTTTTTACAAATGTTCATCCATAAAGAGCTGCAAATCAGTTGTTGGAAGAAGTAACCAGGGCTTAACAGGAATGACTGCCATTGTTAAAATGATCAGGACATTTTAATACACACCTAAAATCTTTTCCATGTGTGATAAAAAAAAAATCCTGGTTATGACATTTTTCAGTTTATGTAAGGATACTGCACAGCCAATAAATGCTCCAATTAAGTCAAGATTTCCTTTAAACGGCTGTGGATAATTCTTGACAATTTCATTAACACTAGACTCTTATTAGTACCTATACCAACTTCACTTTAGTGCCAGCGGCAGACAGAATTACTGCTGAATACAAATTATGCAGACACCTCAGTAACGAAAATGGCTTTTCATGCATCCGCAATGAGAATTAAACGCTGACAGCACTTTGCTATTTGAAATGATATTTTTCTAAAGAGCCAAATTATCACATGACTCGTTAATCTGCATAAGACTTGAAAGCAGAACTTCAGCAGTAAAAATGGTTTTGGAAATCAATACCGGGGAAATAATGTTACAGAAGATCTCATTCAATGGATGTGTGTGTTTTCATTATTGCTATGATGTTGAGCTTGTGTTTAAATGTATTTTTATTCAATGGAAATTTGGGTTTCTAATATTTTACCATTTAAAATCCACTATTTGGTAAACAGACCTTCAGAGGCAATGCAGGAATGTATAAATTACCAGGAGAGTAGCCGGGCGGTGCATTTACAGTGATACACTTAGCTGCAAAAACTGTTTCCATTGTAGCAGAATAAAGACATTTCATTGCTCCTACCTCCCATTCACGACTTATGTGAGATTTTCCTAGCAGTAAGGCTATTTGCCCACGGGACTCTGTACCCACGGAATTTGCTGTGGAAAACCCGCACATATATCTGTATTTTCCACATAAATCCGCAGGTTTACGCATGTACAGACACTCCCCATGTTATCCTATGGGATTTGGGGAGTGCTGTATCAATGCTGCTGTATATGCCACTGAGGAATATGCTGTGGATGTTCCACAGCCGCATGTAACTGCATATCAATTATTCATGCGGAAATATCTGCAGATGTCCCGCCTTTCCACTATTGAGATACAGGGCGGGACGTCCGCAGGTATTTCTGCAATTGTTCCGCAGATTTACCGCAACAAAAATGCTCGAATCTCGCGGCAATGGATAACTGCGGATTCTGGGGAGCAGCTGCGGGAAACCTGCGGACAAACCTGCTGCAAATTCCGCGGGTACAGAGTCCTGTGGGCACATAGCCTTAAGGCCGCTTTACATGCTGCGATATCGGTACCGATATCGCTAGATTGGGTACCCGCCCCCATCTGTTGTGCGACACGGGCAAATCGCTGCCCGTGCCGCACAACATCGCCCAGACCCGTCACACTACTTACCTGCCCGGCGACGTCGCTGTGACCGGCGAACCGCCTCCTTTCTAAGGGGGCGGTTCATTCAGCGTCACAGCGATGTCCCAGCTGCGTCACTGAACCGCCGCCCAATAGAAGCGGAGGGGCGGAGATGAGCGGGACGTAACATCCCGCCCACCTCCTTCCTTCCGCATTGCGGCCGGGAGGCAGGTAAGGAGAGCTTCCTTGTTCCTGCGGTGTCACACGGAGCGATGTGTGCTGCCGCAGGTACGAGGAACAACTTCGTTACTGCTGCAGTAACGATATTTGAGAATGGACCCCCATGTCGCCGATGAGCGATTTTGCACGTTTTTGCGACGATGCAAAATCGCTCATAGGTGTCACACGCAACGGCATCGCTAAAGCGACCGGATGTGCGTCACAAAATCCGTGACCCCAACGACTTCGCATTAGCGATGTCGTAGCGTGTAAAGCCCCCTTAAGGCTACGTTTCCTGAGTTATTGATGCTGCAGAATTTGTGCAGTTTAGTTTACTTGCGTTTGTTTTCGTTGCGTTTTTAATGCTGCCTTTTTATCGGATGACACACCAAACAGAGACAAGAAACACAGAGTCAAAAACGCAACAAAAGCGCAGTGTAAAAAAATATATATACCCCGTTTCCCTGAAAATAAGACCTATCTCGAAAATAAGCCCTAGTAGGATTTTTGCGACTTTTTCGAATATGCTTAAAATATAAGCCTTACTCCAAAAATAAGCCCAATGGCGGTCCCATAAGGAAGTCTCCAAAAAGCTAAAAAGTTTAGATTTTTGTACCGTGTGTTAGCCAGTTATCAATCACTAAGGACCTACGAAGACTACATACAGGGCATGGTATGATTATAGTTTGCCACATTTCCGTACACAGTTAAAGGCAAGTCATTTTCTGATGCCATATTCCCTTTAACTGTGTAGGAAAGTGTGATACCAACTGTGAAGACACATTACTGTTCAATGTCTATCAGGGGTTAATGTTCTTAACTTGGCCAGACATGGGTCCCTTTCGTGTGTTAACTCATGTTTGTTATGTCATTGTTTTCCGCCAGACTCATCGGAGCCATCCATTGTCTGAGGATGTAATTCCCCTCAGCCTCTCTGTCTACCTCACTCAGAGGAAAGTTAGACAGGAGAATTACCTGTGCGGAATGGAATGCCACCCAATAAGAGCACAGCCTTATTCCACCATCCTGTAAGACCTCCATACCATGGGATGAGTGCCTGGGAGATATAAAACAGGACTGCTTGAGTCACTGGGGTGTTCTTTTGCTACATGGATTCAACCTAAGGGTTTTGGTCCCGGTTTGAAGTCCTTTAACCAGCCTAAGCACTTCAGCGCCAATTAGAGGATCAGAAACTGGACTATGTTATGCAGGAGTACTGCCGAGGATTCTAAAATTCGAGTGGAAGAAACCCAGGTTGGCACAACTCGGTTACCTGGCTATGGACTTGCTGTTCTCGTGAAGCTTCCTACGCTTGTCACTATTCTATTCTTGGTGACTGCCTGCCAAAAGCAGGGTGTTGCTAGTTTGGGATATGTGGCCCTGGAAGCTCCGAAGGCACAAAATTCTAATCACTGGGCAGCCAGCGGGAGGTGGAGATACTGTTGCCTGTTACATTGAGTAAATCTGTGTGGTTTTGTATTATATGCCATTGACTGTTGAGGATCCAATAAAGTCTAATTATTGTGGTTCCCGCACCCTGTGTTGTCTGAGTAGTGTTCTGCCCATGGGTAAGGAGTTCGGGCGTTCAGTTGGGATGAGCCCTGGTCCACACCAACAATTTTGTTTCGCCCATTTTTGTGGTTTTGTGTGAATATATGTCCAATTTGCCTTCATTTTCTGGAACAAATTAATGGGTGCCAACATTTTTGGCCACGACTATATACAGAGCACTACGGGGTGTGCATTATACTATTTGGAAGACTATGGGGGTGCATTGTAATATATGTAGGTCTATGTAGTGTGCATTATACTATATGGAGGACTACAGGGGTGCATTATACTATATTGAGGATATTGGGGTGTGCATTATACTATATTGAGGACTATGGGGTGTGCATTATACTATATGGAGGACTACGGGGTGCAGTATAATATATGGAGGATTATGGTGGTGGATTATAGTATTTGGCGGGCATTATAATATAAAGGACTGGCACATGACTTATTTCTTCCAAAGACAATTCTAAGGACCAGGGGGCACTCACTGCGAGTGGAAGAAAAGCGATTCCGGCAGCTAAATAGGAAAGGGTTCTTTACAGTTAGAGCAGTCAGACTGTGGAATGCCGACCACAAGAGGTAGTAATGGCTGATACTATAAGAGCTTTTAAAAAAGGGCTGGATGATTTCCTCAGTACACACAACATTGTTGGTTATAAATGACTTAGTGACCAAATGTATTATTGGTGGAGGAAGGTTGAACTTGATGGACTTAGGTCTTTTTTCAACCTAAGTAACTATGTAAGAAAAAAAATCTAATAGTAAAATTGCACAATAAGTAATTGAAGCAAGTAAGGTTCTGTTACATTAGTTTTTAAGCTTTGAAGAGGTTGTCTCTTTCAAACAAAAAGCTGATCACAGGTTTTCCTGCTATTAGGTCCCCCGACCAGAGACACCCCAGGGATCAATGGGGGTCCAACAGAGAGTGGTCAAATTTATTGTAGAAACAATATTAAACCGTAACCGTCATTTTAATTGTCATTTAATAAATCAATAGTACATCTGAAAATATACAACTTTCTAATATATCTTATCAGACAAATCTGCATCTTTCTTTGCCAGAATTGATCAATCATTAGCAAAATTCTCAATTCTGGGGTAAAATCTGTATTCAGTGAAGCCTTTCCCATTACTAAGATAGGAGATGGCAGCTGTTACTGATGAGAATCCATGATGATGGGAGGAGGGAGGAGCTAGAGGCCAAGGGAGGAGCTAGAGGCAGAGGGAGGAGCTAGAGGCGGAAGGAAGAGCTAGAGGGAGAGAGTAGCTAGAGGCAGGGGGAGGATCTAGGGGCAGGAGGAAGAGCTAGAGGGAGAGAGTAGCTTAAGGCCTGGGGAGGATCTAGAGGCAGGAGGAAGAGCTAGAGGGAGAGAGTAGCTAGAAGCAGGGGGAGGAGCTATAGGCAGAAGGAAGAGCTAGAGGAAGAGAGTAGCTAGAGGCAGGGGAGGAGCTAGAGGCAGAAGGAAGAGCTAGAGGAAGAGAGTAGCTAGAGGCAGGGGGAGGAGCTAGAGGGAGAGTCTAGAAGCAGAAGTAGCAATTAGAGGCATAGGGAGGAGCTACAGGCAGAGGGAGAGACTAGAGGTAGATGGAGAAGCAAGAGGCAGAGGGAGGAGCTAGAGTCACAAGGAGGAGCTACAGGAGAGGGAGGAGCTACAGGGAGAGGGAGGGGATAGAGGCAGAAACAGGAGTTAGAGGCATAGGGAGGATCTAGAGGCAAAGAGAATAGCAAGAGGCAGGAGCTAAAGGCAGAGCTCCTCCCCCTCCTTCCTCTTCTATCTACATAGACTCTCATCAGTAACAACTGCCATCTCCGATGTCAGTAATAGGAAAGTCTTACTTTTGTAATGAGACACCTTTCTATCGGCCATCAATCGAACCAGCTGATTTTATTTTTCACTCAGCTGCAGGATTGCTTTCTAATTACTAATAGATTTAGGCTGGTATCATGACTTTCTATGACTTTTTGCACCTCTCCTTCTTCATGTGTTCAATACTTTTTCCTTGTGTGATTTCTCATTATTACACATAACTTAATTTATTGACATCTATGGTTTGATTTCTTTGCTTGTGAGGATTGAATGGGTTGTTACCGACATCTGGTGAGAATGTCATGCTAATAGCACCTTTATTGGTGACGTATTCAATACTTATTGTACCCGCTGTATATGTGCCTATTTTTAGGCTGTTAATGCCCACAATTGATTTATGTTGTTCATTTTTAAAACAATAAATTCGCCAGATAAAATGACTCCAGAAGTATTATATCATTATTATTATTATTTATTATACTTTAATATATGAGCTCAGGTTTTCCAAAAACATTTTACTCATCCCACAAATATTTTAGCTGGATAAGATTGAACTGACAAAGGCAGGAATCGAAACTTTATTCTGACTCATCTTTACAGACTGACAAAACAGCTTTTATTCATTTTGATAAAACCAGGTCCAAAAGATTTTTTTTTGTGACTTGAGACAGTTTCCAGTAATAAGAACTCTAGACGGCTTCATTCCTGAGGAGTAGATGAACTTCCCAAAACTCCTCCTTGGAGAGAGCACCACTTGCAGTGCTTGTGGCAAGACATGCCCTTGTGGCACCCCAGGGTTGCCACACAAAGGGTTAACTCCCCACACACAACACCAAGACCTCCTGGCCAGAAGGGGGAGACCAAGCTGCTTCCCTGTACATTCTGCTGGGGGGGAGGAAATGGTCAGGAGTAGTTTCAGTTTGGAAGTTCAGTGCAGAGCACTGAGGAGACAGGATCTCTGCAGGTTGGAAGCCGGCTTTAGCTCACCTCAGGATCCACTGACCAATTCCAGGCCTAGCTGAGGGTCTGAGGAAAGGAGACAGATTACACAAAGGAACATTCCTGGGAGACAGAGCATTGCTGAGATTATCCCAGTGGAGCACAAGAACGGATGCTGGATCCGAGACTGCAGGTTACATACTGCACAGTGAACACCAGAGAAGTGAGGATTCCACATTCTCTATCTGTACCACAGACACAAGCAACAAACGCAGAGTTCAGGAACATACTAGTAAGGACTCGAGTTGCCTGTCAGGTCGGTACCTAGGAGCAGAGCAGAGCACAGCCGGCTGCATAGTTCACACAGCGGCAGGGCCACAGACACACAGTGCAGGCAAGGGAGCCAAAACGGCCCGGCTGGGTGGGAGAAACCCTGAACCCCTCACAGACTCCGTGGACAGTACTCTGCTGAATACCATCATCAGTAAAGGACAAAGAAACTGCAAAACCGTGAGTCTGCCTGTTTATTGTGCTCGTGTCCTGCACTCCCCCCATAGACTACTAACACACTGCCCCGGGGAAAAGGCTCTACCCGTGGGGAGCCGTCCCATCTCAAGCTGCTTTCCATCACCCCCGGAGGTTCTGCAGCAGCGGTGGTCATCTCTGATCACATTCCACGGGTGGCGTCACGAACATAACCCCCCTTTTTATTGTGGAACCAGGGAGCACGGACCGGGTCACGACACCGTGATCCCCTTTCCAGAAGCAACCCCTTGGCCCGGTTCTGGGTATCCCCTTAACCCCTGGCGACACAACTTTGGCGTCACGAACAGGATGCGGACTGGACCCGGCTGCAACCCGGGTGACGTGCGCCTGTAAAGACTTATTGCATCGCATAAAAGACTTGCACTGTGAATTGTTGCAACAAAGAACGGACTTTAAACTTTGCAAAGATACCTGGAAAAATCCAAAAACATCATTGGTAACATTTTCCAGGCGCCATCTTTAATCACGCCATTACCTGCTACGCGCGGGAAAACATCGCGCCTAAAGTAAGACTCCGCCCACCGCTTGCTGAGGAGGTGCGCTCGGTGCTGCGACCCGAACGAAAACGCAGAAAAGTGTCCCAGGCTTGCTGTCAAGAAGACTGGTGAAATTAACTAAGGGGGCGCAAAGATGTCGCAGCAGGGAGACGCTGTTGTACCCGGCGGTGCAGCGGCACCTATCATGCCGTTCCTGATGCCGTACACCCCGGGTGCAGTGTGGCTGCCACAGTACTCAGGTGAGCCCAACACACTTAATGACTTTATCGGAAAGCTAAAAATCTACTACAGCATGTACCCCCTGACAGAAGCTCAGCGTGTTGGTATGCTTATGGGACAGTTAACTGGCAATGCCCAGCGGGAGGTTACATCCTGGCCGGACGATGCAAAAGACACTGTAGAGCATATAATAGCTGGACTAAAAGCAGCTTTTGAATCCACTGCTGGCAGCCGGGCTAAAATGAGGTTCTTTGGATGCAAGCAAAAACCTAGAGAGAGCGCAAGAGACTTTGCCTTAAACTTACAGGAGGCGCTCAGAGCACTTAAATTAGCAGAACCTGCCTTAGCCCCTGGAGCAGATAAGCTGCTGATAGACCAATTCCTGGATGGACTCTCATCCCCTTCCCACCGGGGACAACTGAGCATGATGGTGATCCAGGATCCAGGACTAACATTTGCCCAGCTAAAGGATAGAGCCATCCGCCTCCAGCAGGTGGAGGAGCCGCAGGATATAGACTCTGTTCAACACCTTACAGTGGCACCCCAGCAGCCAGTAGTGCCAGTGACATCGGCCATGTCAGCCGCTGCTGCTAACCACCTGGAGCCGATCACTAATGAGGCTCTACATCAAAAGCTTGAAGCCCTTACAGACACTGTTGCTTCCATGGCTAGAATCGTCCAGGAGCTGCGTGGATCCAAGTCTGCACCCAAGATTGAGCTGGCGACCAGCAAGGAGGATGTCCCATGGATGAGGCCTAGGAGATACCAAGCGACGAGAGGACGACCCAGCGACCGCTACCAGCCGGATGGACAGCCCATTTGCCGCCGTTGCAAGGAACCAGGTCACTTTGCCCATGAATGTGCTTTAAATGGGGATCCCCTGGGGAGGCGGGCCGCTCCTCAGGAATGAACTCTCAAGGTCCCTCACCCTGGCACGACAAGTATGTGGGAGGACGTCCAGTCATCCCCATCGTGCTGGATGGCATTCCGCTCAACGCCTTGCTGGACACTGGTTCCCAAATATCATCAATTCCGCATGTCCTTTATAAGAGGTACTGGGCTGATTCAGACGTTAGCAGTGGTCCATCTAATGTTGCATTGAATATATGGGCTAGCAATGGTGAATTAGTACCACAGGTTGGTTTCAGAGAAATGACCATTAAGATTGGGAGAGTAGAATTGCAGAATCAGGGTATTATCATTGTTGATGTTGACCGACGAGAACGTGAACCAACTATGCTGCTAGGAATGAATGTAATTGAAAATTGTTTTGCAGAGGTAATTACTGTCTTGCAGCAGATCGTCGAGACTGCCAAACCTGGGCAACAGAGACTCCTGCAGAAGGAAATTAAAGCCTTGATGCTGAAGCAGCAGGTAGAAATGTCAGGAGGTGAAATTGGCAGTGCAAGGGTAAGTGACCCAATACCTATTGTAATTCCTCCCAAAACAGAAATGCTGGTCTGGTGTAGAGCCGCAATAGGCATCAGAGGGCGAGACTATCAGGCCCTGGTAGAACCTGTGTACTCAGACAGTAGGCCCACTGTATTGACGGCCAGAGGAATAGTTGAGGTACATAGGGGGAGAGTGCCAATACGCCTTCTAAATTGTGGGGAAGATGAGGTCACCCTACCTAAGTATGCTACCATGGCTAAGCTATATACGGTTGATAACAACGCCATCACCACCGTTGAGCCCTTGAAGCCGTCAAATCAGGCGGAGGACAATGGCTCAGAGGGAAAGCTGGAGGATTGGTGCCAAAAGCTACATGTAGGTACCGATTCTACACCCTCCCATCAAAAGCATGGAGTATACAGGGTAGTGAAAGAATATGAACAAATATTCAGCAAACACCCATTAGACTTTGGGCAGATCAAAGGGGTAGAGCACACTATACCCACAGGTAACCATCCACCCATAAAGGAGAGGTATAGACCAGTACCACCGGCTCACTACCAATGCGCCAAAGACATGCTCAAAGGAATGAAAGAAGCAGGGGTAATAAGAGACAGTTGTAGCCCCTGGGCAGCCCCACTAGTGCTAGTTAAGAAAAAAGATGGGACCATGAGGATGTGTGTAGACTACAGACGGATCAACCGCATTACACACAAGGATGCATACCCATTACCTAGGATAGAAGAGTCATTGGCTGCATTAAAATCCGCTACTTACTTTTCCACCCTAGATCTGACTAGTGGGTATTGGCAGGTTCCTGTGGCAGAGGCTGATAAGGAGAAGACAGCATTCACCACGCCGATGGGCCTCTGTGAGTTCAATTGTATGCCGTTTGGACTCTGCAACGCACCTGGAACCTTCCAGCGACTGATGGAGTGCTGCCTAGGACATAAGAACTTTGAAACTGTCCTCCTGTACCTGGATGACGTCATAGTCTACTCCAAGACCTATGAACAGCATCTACAAGACCTGGCAGAAGTGTTTGAAGCCTTATCCGGATACGGCATGAAAATCAAGCCATCCAAGTGTCACCTTCTAAAGCCAAGGGTACAGTACCTGGGACATGTCGTGAGCTCAGAAGGGGTTGCACCAGATCCTGAAAAAGTTACCGTGATCAGAGATTGGCCGAGACCCACCAGTGTGAAAGAGGTGAGGCAATTCCTGGGACTGGTGGGCTACTATAGAAGATTTATAAAAGGGTTCACGAAGCTAGCAGCTCCCCTACAAGACATCCTGGTAGGACAGTCAAAGAAGTCTGCAGCCCGAAATCCTCCTTTCCAGTGGAGTGATGAGAGAGAAGAGTCCTTTAAGAAGTTGAAGTGGGCACTGACAGGAGAAGAGATCCTGGCATATCCAGATTACCATCAACCCTTCATTTTGTACACGGATGCCAGCAACGTAGGACTGGGAGCAGTATTGTCTCAAAAGCAGGAAGGCAAGGAGAAAGTTATTGCCTTTGCAAGCAGAAAGCTCCGGCCTACAGAAAGAAACCCAGAGAATTACAGCTCCTTCAAGTTAGAACTACTGGCAGTAGTTTGGGCTGTAACAGAGCGTTTCAAACACTACCTGGCAGCTGCAGAATTTACCATCTTTACTGACAACAATCCGTTGACCCACCTGGACTCTGCAAAATTAGGTGCGCTGGAACAGCGATGGATAGCCCGACTGTCAAACTACAACTTTGTCATCAAGTACAGGGCAGGCCACAAGAATGGGAATGCAGATGCCTTATCCCGGATGCCACACTCGGGGAACGTGGAAGAGGAACCGGAGGGACTGGAAGAAATTGAGCTGCCGGCCTTTCACCGTCCTTTTGGTTGGAAAAAGTTGGAAGTGCTCTTAAGAGAAAGATTCTACTGGGTTGGCATGAGAAAATCAATTGAAGATTGGTGTAGAAAATGCGGACCGTGCAACCTCAGAAGAAAGGATCAACAGAACCAGAGAGCTCCACTCCAGTCCATAGTAACCAAGCAACCACTCGAGCTAGTTGCATTAGACCACGTCAAGTTGTCACCAAGCCGGTCTGGCTATGTCTATGCCTTAACCATCGTGGACCATTACTCACGCTTCTTAGTGGTGGTACCCGTGAAAGACCTTACAGCTAGAACAGCAGCTAAAGCATTCCAGACGTACTTTTGCAGACCCCATGGTTACCCAGAACAAGTCCTTGCAGATCAAGGTCCAGCTTTCGAATCACAGATCTTCCAAGAATTCTGCAACATGTATGGCTGTAAAAAGATCCGCACAACAGCATACCATCCCCAAACAAATGGCTTATGTGAGAAGATGAACCATATTGTGATTGACCTGTTGAAGACCTTACCAGAGTCAGAAAGAAATCAATGGCCAGAGAAATTGCCAGACTTGGTGGACTTGTACAATCATGTCCCGGTGAGTTCTACAAACTGCACCCCTGCTTACCTCATGCGTGCAAGGCCCGGTAAACTGCCAATTGATTTAGATATGGGAATTCTGAAGCCAGATGCAGAAATTCAAGAATCCAATTGGGATACCCTACGTCAGCAGCAGTATCGCCAAGTACAAGAGTGCGTAGAGAAAAGTCTCCAACAAGCTAGGGGAAGACAGGAGAGAACCTTCAACCAGCATGCTCTAGCAACCCCATTGCAACCTGGTGACCAAGTTCTCAAGAGGAAACGGCGCACAAACAAATTGGATAATCAGTGGGAAACCACCCCATATACAGTCTTACCATCCAGTATGGATAATCCCAAAGTGTGTCTCATCAGTAAGGATGAAGGAAGGACATCAGCTGTCGTGTCAAGAGATCAACTCAAACCGTGTCCTGAAACCCTGAAAACACCAGAAGTCACCTTACCCATACAGGTACAACCTGTCAAGAAGGAAGAAGATGTATTCCATACAGTCTTAGGAGATTTCCCAAAAACATGGCCAAATTACTATGGAGCAGTAGTAGTCCCAATGATCGCCTTCCCTCAAGTGGCGGAACCAGCATCAGAACTCGTACCACAAGAAGTCTCAAGACAAGAAGAACTGGAAGTCGAAGCCGTAGAGGAAGAACAGATTCCTGGTCCCAGTGAGCTTGCCAGTCCTACAGTCAGCCCCCCATCCTCACAAGTACCAGAAACACCAAATAGGTACACTTCCACCCACACCATTATGCTAAGTACACCCAGTACACCAGCAGTACGCAGATCACAGCGTAGTACTCAGGGTCATATACCAGCAAGATATAAAGACTAATGTGGAATTGCATATAAAATGTACATATGTTATAATGTTTATATGAAAAACCGTAACAGTTTAGTGTACAGAAAAGGTGAGAGAAGAGTGGTGTAAGGTGGCAGCACGGAGAGTTACAACTTGATCACATTGTTGGTGGCCCGAGGGCCGTGAGGCCTACTGCACTTATGACCAGAGTAGAGACACCTTTAAGAAGTGTTTGTTGATTGAAATGTTTATTTAATTGCAACGTTAAGACCAAAAGCCCAGTACCTACAGAGACTATACTGTATGAACACTTATATATTTATGAACATTTTGGACTCTTTTTGAGCTTTAAGGTTTTTGTATTTTTTCCTTTTGAGACTCTGTATATATATAATTGTTGTGATAACTTGTTTGTTTGTTTCACAGTCCCGGAGTACTGTTCTTCACTAAGGGGGAATGTGGCACCCCAGGGTTGCCACACAAAGGGTTAACTCCCCACACACAACACCAAGACCTCCTGGCCAGAAGGGGGAGACCAAGCTGCTTCCCTGTACATTCTGCTGGGGGGGAGGAAATGGTCAGGAGTAGTTTCAGTTTGGAAGTTCAGTGCAGAGCACTGAGGAGACAGGATCTCTGCAGGTTGGAAGCCGGCTTTAGCTCACCTCAGGATCCACTGACCAATTCCAGGCCTAGCTGAGGGTCTGAGGAAAGGAGACAGATTACACAAAGGAACATTCCTGGGAGACAGAGCATTGCTGAGATTATCCCAGTGGAGCACAAGAACGGATGCTGGATCCGAGACTGCAGGTTACATACTGCACAGTGAACACCAGAGAAGTGAGGATTCCACATTCTCTATCTGTACCACAGACACAAGCAACAAACGCAGAGTTCAGGAACATACTAGTAAGGACTCGAGTTGCCTGTCAGGTCGGTACATAGGAGCAGAGCAGAGCACAGCCGGCTGCATAGTTCACACAGCGGCAGGGCCACAGACACACAGTGCAGGCAAGGGAGCCAAAACGGCCCGGCTGGGTGGGAGAAACCCTGAACCCCTCACAGACTCCGTGGACAGTACTCTGCTGAATACCATCATCAGTAAAGGACAAAGAAACTGCAAAACCGTGAGTCTGCCTGTTTATTGTGCTCGTGTCCTGCACTCCCCCCATAGACTACTAACACACTGCCCCGGGGAAAAGGCTCTACCCGTGGGGAGCCGTCCCATCTCAAGCTGCTTTCCATCACCCCCGGAGGTTCTGCAGCAGCGGTGGTCATCTCTGATCACATTCCACGGGTGGCGTCACGAACATAACCCCCCTTTTTATTGTGGAACCAGGGAGCACGGACCGGGTCACGACACCGTGATCCCCTTTCCAGAAGCAACCCCTTGGCCCGGTTCTGGGTATCCCCTTAACCCCTGGCGACACAACTTGAAATCAAACAAGCCATAACTTTGGATGATCTGAGAAGGAAATCCTGAATATTATCCACTATCGAAATACCCGATGGCAATGTACTGAGATGTTTGTAGAATGCTTTACATTTCTCTTCTCTTTCAGATGTATAGATTTACTGAACAGCATCAGCAATAAATCTTTGTTATTTTACAAGTGTCCACTGCAATAGTGGGAAACAAATATTTTCTGTGATCGATGCCATGGTCCAACTTTGCCTACACCTTAGACTTAAGCCCCATTACACTCTACGTTATATCTAACGATATGTCGTCGGGGTCACGTCGTTAGTGACGTACATCCGCCATCGTTTGACATATCGTAGCGTGTGACAGCTACGAGCGACTGTGAACGAGCAAAAATACTCACCTTATCGTTGCTCGTTGACACGTTGTTCATTTTCAAAATATCGGTCACATTCCTGGATGTAGGTTGTTCGTCGTTCCTGAGGCAGCACACATCGCTCCATTGACACCCCGGGAACGACGAACACAGCTTACCTGCATCCCACTGGCAATGCGGAAGGAAGGAGGTGGGCGGGATGTTACATCCCACTCATCTCCGCCCCTCTGCTTCTATTGGGCGGCCGCTGGGTGACGTCGCTGTGACACCGAACGTCCCTCCCCATTCAGGAAGAGGATGTTCGCCGCCCACAGCGAGGTAGTTTGGAAGGTAAGTACGTGTGACGGGGGTAAATGACTTTGTGCAACACGGGCAACAAATTACCCGTGCCGCACAAATGGTGGGGGCGTGTGCAACCGCACATGGGATCGCAACGATAAATCGCCACGTGTAAAGTGGCCTATAAGATCTTGGCAATGCTTTGGGTGCTTTTGGAAAATATGTTGTACACTTTAAGTTGTTTGAGATTTTGGTCCAACTTTTCTCAAATTTCAGTCCAAAATTTTGACGATTAAAAAAAGTTGCTAAAACCATATTGTTTCTCTAAACATATAAGTATAGATTATGTACAATGACTTTCCTTTAAAGGAAACCTGTCCGCAGATTTGGTGACTTTAAGCTGCGGCCACCACCACCGGGCTCTTATATACAACATTCTAACATGCTGTATATAAGAGCCCAGGCCGCTGTGTAGAACATAAAAATGACTTTATAATACTTACCTAAATGGTGGGTTCGGTGCAGAATGGTCAGATGGGTGTCTCCGTTGTCCGGTGCCGGCGCCTCCTCTTTCGGCCATCTTTGTCGTCCTTCTTCTGAAGCCGAGGTGCATGACCTGTCCTACGTCATCCACACTCGCCAGCATTGAGGTCCTGCGCAGCCGCACTTTGATCTGCCCTGAGCAAGGCAGATCAAAGTATTGTAGTGCGCATGTGCGGGACCGGCAAGTGTGTATGATGTAGGACGCGTCATGCACACAGGCCTCACAAGGAGGACGAAGATGGCCGAAAGAGGATGCGCCGGCACCAGAGAACGAAGACACCCATATGGCCCAACTCCACTGCAGCGACCACTTAGGTAAGTATTATAAAGTGATTTTTACGTTCTACACAGCGGCCTGGGCTCTTATATACAGGATGTTAGATTGCTGTATATAAGAGCCCACTGGTGGTGGCCACACCTTATAGGCCCCAAATCTGCTGACAGGTTCCCTTTAAGGTTTCAGTGCACCAAATGGTTTGCATGGTCAATAATAAGTCAAATAAGCATTTGCTCAACAGTGGTGTCTGGAGATAATAAAGGAAAGACTAGCAGCCATAATTAGGATCCCGTTTATAATACGATAGAGCAGCTGAAAGTTTAGCTAAAATTCACAGAATATTAGCATGTTACATGGAATCTGCTACCAAGGGGGTTGTAAAATGTATAAGATGTCTTATCGGTTTGAATCCACTGTAAAGTAAAATAGAGAAGATTATATTGAGTCCTTCAAAAAAGTAGCCGGTATCAAATCTGTATCTTCCTACTAGTCAATGGAAACGATTTAGCGGGCTCACCACTCAGTGATCTGGATCCACTGGTGCATGGATGACGTGGCTGGAGTCCACAATTCAATGCAAAAAAGGGATGAAGGAATCCTGCACACCGTTCCTCATAAACGTTTTCAGGACTTTATTGACACATGAGTAAGGACGTTTGTCCAAAACGCGTAAGGTGGTGCTGGATGCCCGGAATATGAAATTTTACAGAAGGATTTTAATGTGTCAATAAAGTCTTGAAGAATTTTATGAGGAACGGTGTGCGGGATTCCTTCATTTTTTTCTTGCGTCTTCCTACTAGGACAGTTATATGACCGCTACAGCAATGACTGACTACAAGGGTCACACTAATGGGAGTTGGGGGAGTGCAGCATCAGAACAGGAGTGGTGGGGATTGGTACAGTGTGCTTTGTTTTGTTTTCTCTTTTCATACCTATGGAATGGTTTCGGAAAAAAAAAAAAAATTCATGATTAGATAAATTCTCATATCGATTACAACCAATTGCTGGGTATACCTTGCAATCAGATTTTTAGAGAAACCTAAAAAAAATATATCCAAAGCTGATGTTCCGCTTTGCAAAGACAAAACACTGTAGTATTGTATATACAGTCATGGCCGAAAGTGTTGTCTCCCTTGAAATTGTTCCAAAATGAAGTATTTCTCTTAGAAAATTATTGCAATTACACGTTTTATTATGCACATGTTTATTTCCATTGTGTGTATTGGAACAACACAAAAATAACAGAAAAAAGGGCAAATTGAACAGTAAACAGTTCACAGTAAACTCCAAAAATGGACAAAATTGTTGATATCCTCAACTTAATATTTGCTTGTGTAGAACCCAGGGGGCAGGGGGATTCAGGCACGGGGGTGTCTCGTACCTAAGTTACTTGTCACCGGACTGGTGTGATTATCTTTTTGTCGCGGTGACCTGCCCGGTTTCGTGCCCCGAGGTGTACACCAATAAAGAGGGAAGATGATGGGGGTAGTAGTAGGATGAATATCGTGATGCCACCTGTGGTATGTGGCCAAGGATTTAGCTGCCACTGCTGTCGCTGTCCTCCGGGGCGGATGGTAGTAGCAGCCAGAGATGGTATCGCTCCCCATAGGTGGAGCGGGCCCCGGGGAGGATGATGAATGGAGTAGTGATGGCGTTTGGCGCCGAGGCGCGGGGCGTCGGTGCCGGTAATCAAGAGTCAGAGTCAATTGCTGCAGTTCCAGTTGCTGTTACTCACTCTTTGTGCTGTGCCGCTCGCCTGGTTAGTACTGGTCACCCGCTGTGATGGGCTAGGTCGACCCCAGATAAGTTAGGAGAAGTCACCGGTGTTGGAAAGAAGAAGAAAGTCCTTTTTCAGAGTTGTCCTTTTAGCTGTGAGGTACCTCGATTGAGCGTTACACTGCTAGCCACAGGCCCCGTGAAGAGAGAAGGAAGTGATGGTGTCCCAGAACTGGTGTCCTGGGTAGACTGTCTAGTGATTGTGTGAGTTTGCTCCTATTTGTACCCCAAGTGGAACCCGCCCCACAGCTGGTTGTCCTAGTGACCAGGGAATTCCCATGCTTTGTGATGGCCAACCCCCTGCCTACCCTAGCACATCTCCCCAGAGAGAAGGCTACTAAATTATGTAAAGTGTGAATGTAGAACACTGGTGATTAACCCCTTCCTCACCTCGAGGTGAATACCGCAGTTTAAATGAGCTGCAATACTCTATGGTGACCGAAGCCTCAGGGGCGCCACACTTGCACACCCTTTGAAATAAATATCTACAATCAGTCGCATCCTATAACCATCAACAAGCTTCTTACACCTCTCAACTGCAGTTTTGGTCTGCTTTTATTCTGAAAACTGCTCCCGGTTTCTCATATTTGAAGGCACCACCTCCCAACAGTAATTTTAAGATCTCTCCACAGGTGCTCAATGAGATTTAGATTCGGACTCATTGCAGCCACTTCAGAACTCTCCAGCTCTTTGTTTCCAGCCATTTCTGGGGGCATCATGAAGTATTTTTGGAGTTATTGCCCTGCTGGGAGACCCATGACCTAGGACACAAACCCAGCTTTCTGACACTGGACACTACATTGCGGCCCAAAATCCTTTGGTTATCATCAAACAATATGATGTCTTGCACACACTCAAGGCCCCCCAGTGCCAGACAGAAAAACAACCCCACAACATCTTTAAACCTCCACCATATTTGACTGTAGGTACTGTGCTCTTTTCTTTGTAGACACATTCTATTTTTGGTAAACAGTAGACTGATGTGCTTTACCAAAAAGCTGTATCTTGGCCTCACCTCTCTACAAGATGCTTTCCTAGAAGGATTTTGGCTACACACATACATTTTGGCAAACTAAAGTCTACCTTTCTTATGTCTCTGTGTCAGAAGTGGGATCCTCCTAGGTCTCCTGCCATTGTGATTCATTTCTTTCAAATATCGATGGATATTTGTCACCTGATTATTGCTGCAGGAAACATAGGTAGCAAAAATAAATATATAGGCTTTTTTAAGCCTACAATATTTCCTAACAACACACTGTAAGGGTACAGTATGTGCACGTTGAGTATATGGATGCCGAAATTTCTGCATCTCTTGTCAAGAAAAATGCAGCAGCAAAAACTCTCATTTTACTTTATTTTTGGAATGTTTGCTGTGTTTTTGATGGAATTTTACATGCGTTTTACTAGCAATTTTGGACACCAATGAATGCTATTAAGATTTATAATAGATATAGACGCACAGATATACAGACAGACAGACATATAATTGCATAATCCTCTGACATTATAAAATTGCACCCTGTAGAGTTTATTGGACAGCTTTTTATAAATAAATAAATAATAAAAACTATGGAGTGTCCCCCCTATTTTGAAAAAGGAAAATCAGATAGCTGCAGGTTGGTATTTTTAGGCTGGGAAGGTCCATGTTTATTGAGCCCTTTCCAGCCTGATAATATCAGCTCCCAGCTGTCTGCTTTACCTTTACTGGTTATCAAAAATAGGGGGATTCCACATAGTTTTTTTTAATTTAAATATTAAATCATTTAATCATAAAAAGCTCATACAATAAGATCCACAGGGTGCAATTTATTATACGTCTGTCGATCTGTCTGTTGCTCTTTTTGTCACTCTGTCTTTCACTCTCTCTGTCACTCTTGCTGTTGCTCTATTTGTCGCTCTCTGTCAATTTCGCTGTCGATTTGTCTATTTCTATCTATTATCTATCACTATAGACCCAACAGAAAAAAGAGGCTCTCTTCTCCAATAATAAATGTAAAAATCCTTTATTGGTACATCAATTAAAAGGGATTAATTAAAAGAGCAGCATGGTGGCTCAGTGGTTAGCACTGCAGTTTTGCAGCGCTGGGGTCCTGGGTTCAAATCCCACCAAGGATACCATCAGCAAGTAGTTTGTCTGTTCTCTCCGTGTTTGCGTGGGTTTCCTCCCACACTTCAAAAACATACAGATAGGGACTCTAGATTGTTAGCCCCAATGGGGACAGTGTTGCCAATGTATGTAGAGCGCTGTGGAATTAATAGCACTATATAAAGGAATAAATATTATTATTATATATATATATTAAAACAATTTAAAAAGAGAAAATAGGGGAATGGGTAGGATGCAAAAAACTGACCCAGGGCACAATATAAAAACATTGTTGTCTGAATAAAACCATCACATTGGTTATATAAATAACATTTAAATAATGGATGTTAATATGATGCACAGGGTCAATAGGTAAATATGTGTATACAGTACAGACCAAAAGTTTGGACACACCTCCTCATTCAAAGCGTTTTCTTTATTTTCATGACTCTGAAAATTGAAGATTCACATTGAAGGCATCAAAACTATGAATTAAAACATGTGGAATGAAATACTTAAAAAAGTGTGAAACAACTGAAAATATGTCTTATATTGAGCTTCAAGAGGTAGTCACCGGAAATGGTTTTCCAACAGTCTTGAAGGAGTTCCCAGAAATGCTTAGCACTTGTTGGCCCTTTTGCCTTCACTCTGTGGTCCAGCTCACCCCAAACCATCTTGATTGGGTTCAGGTCTGGTGACGTGGAGACCAGGTCATCTGGCTGTTAGGGCCAGGTGGACGGGCAGACCCAGGAGGTGGATCCACTGGGCCGAACTCCTCACTGAAGGCAAGGGGTCCGGTAGCCGGAGCACTACAGGTAGCAGGACAGTCCGTTCCAAAGAGTGGAGTGTAGAAGTCCCTGGGACCACGGAGTCACCGAAGGTGGTCCGGATGGCGGAGCTCAGGTTCGGAGGCCGAGATGTTGTCAGGCAGAGTCCGGAACCGATGGAGCGAGAAGACGGGTCACCACAGGGATCAGAGATGGAATGGACTGACGGGATGGCGGACAGTCACCGTTCTGGGTACGGGAATCGTCAGGACCGGATGGCGTGGCAGGAGCGGCTCTAGGAGAGAGATAGGTAAGTATACCAGCAGACACAAGGAGACCTGACTCCTAGTTTAGCAAAACACGAAGAACAGGCCCCGCCCACTTGGAAAGGATCCCCCTATATACCCAATACCTGATCCTTCAATATCCTGTTGGAGGACACTGGCCCTTTAAGAAAGGGTCAATGACCGCGCGCGCGCCCTAATGCGCATGCGCGAGGCCCGGGTGCCAGAAGCCAGGGCAGGGAGCGGCGAACAGGAGGCAGGAGAGCCGGGCTGGAGCAAAGCTGCCGACGGACGCCGGGAGCGGGGACCGGGACGCCTGGGGATCACAGGTGATGGGGCCTGGAGGCTGTGGAGCGGGGGACGCCGGACAGAGGAGCCGGGGAGCGAGCCAGGGAAGCCGGGGAGCGTGGCAGGGGAGCCGGGGAGCGTGACAGGGGACCCGGTGAGCGTGACAGTACCCCCTCCCCCACGCCCCCCTCCCCGCAACCGGGACAGGAAGGCACGTGTCAGGGGAGTACCCACATTCTCCCGGGGTTCCCAGGACCTATCCTCAGGACCATACCCTGCCCAGTCCACCAGGAAGAACTGTCGGCCCCGTACAGTTTTGATGGCCACAATATCCCTTACCGCATAGATGTCATCATCAGCAATAGGAGGAGGAGCAGAACTGGCAGCAGCGGAGAAGGGACCAAGGACAACCGGCTTGAGCAGGGAGACGTGGAAGGAGTTGGGTATCCTCATCGTGGCCGGGAGCTGCAGCTTGTAGGAGACCTCATTGATCTTGCTGAGGACTTTAAACGGCCCGATGTAGCGAGGACCCAGCTTGTATGAAGGTAGCTTCAATCGGACGTACTTGGAAGCAAGCCAGACCAGATCTCCTGGAGAGAAACACGGAGGATCCAGACGCCTCTTGTCTGCGTGTCTCTTCATCCTCATGGAAGCACGTCCAAGGGACGTCTTGACAGAGTCCCAAATTGTTGCAAAGTCACGGACTACAGCATCAGCAGCAGGGACATCCGAGGAAGAGGACACAGGTAAAGGGACGGAAGGCTGAAGTCCGTAAACGACATGGAAGGGAGAGCTGGAGGAGGACTCACTGACGTGGTGGTTATGGGAGAATTCAGCCCAAGGAAGAAGCGTGGACCAGTCGTCGTGATGGGCGTTGACGTAGTGACGTAAGAAGGAGGTCAAGATCTGATTGACTCGTTCCACTTGGCCATTCGACTGAGGATGGTAGGCTGAAGAAAAGTCCAGAGTCACTCCCAGATGTTTGCAGAGAGCCCTCCAGAAGCGGGAGGTAAACTGAGTTCCTCTGTCGGACACAATGTGTGAAGGAAAGCCATGCAACCGGAAGATGTGCTGTATGTAGGCGTCAGCGAGTTTCTGGGCAGAGGGCAGTCCAGCCATAGGGACGAAATGAGACATTTTGGAGAACCGATCCACCACGACCCATATGACTGTGTGTCCGGAGGACAGGGGCAAGTCCGTAATAAAGTCCATTGCAATGTGTTGCCACGGAACGGAGGGTATAGGCAGAGGCAGAAGACGGCCATATGGCAGGTGTTTGGGCGTCTTGTTCCTGGCACAAGAGGAGCAGGCTGAGACAAAAGAAGCGACGTCCGTGCGAAGGGATGGCCACCAGTAGTGACGTACAATTGTACTCCATGTTTTCTTCTGACCAGCATGGCCGGCTGTTTTCGAGGCATGGCCCCAGTGCAACACTTTTTGCCTGTCGGTCTCAGAGACATAGGTCTTCCCGGGTGGTATCTGGGCCAGGGTGACAGGGGCCACCGGAATGATTTTATTAGGGCAGATGATGGGCTGGGATGTCTCCTCCTCCTGCTTCATGGGCATGAATGACCTGGACAAGGCATCTGCTCGTACATTCTTGTCCGCGGGTCGAAAATGGAGCTGAAAATCGAATCTGGCAAAAAACAAGGACCACCTGGCTTTCCGTGGGTTCAGTCGCTGAGCGGACCGCAGGTATTCCAGGTTCTTGTGGTCCGTGTAAATGATCACAGGGTACACTGCTCCCTCCAGAAGGTAGCGCCATTCCTCCAGAGCCAGTTTGACTGCCAATAGCTCTCGGTCACCGATGGTGTAGTTGCGTTCAGGCGCTGAGAAGCTCTTGGAGTAGAAACCGCAAGTAACCATCTTCCCGGAGGAGGACTTCTGCATGAGCACTGCTCCGGCTCCCGAGGAGGAGGCATCCACCTCCAAGGTGAACTGTCGGTTTAACTCAGGACGGTGGAGCACAGGGGAGGAAGCAAATGCCTGCTTCAGGGAGCCAAACGCGGCGTCGGCCGCAGGTGACCAGTCCTTTGGATTAGCCCCCTTCTTGGTCAAGGCGGAGAGAGGTGCAGTCAGAGCAGAGAAGTGAGGCATGAACTGACGGTAATAGTTTGCGAATCCCAGAAAGCGTTGGATTGCCTTCAGTCCGGAAGGAGGGGGCCAGTTGAGAATGGAAGAGACCTTCTCCGGGTCCATCTGCAGACCGGTATCGGAGATTACGTAACCCAGGAAGGGAAGAGAAGACTGCTCAAAGACACACTGCTCGTACTTGGCGTACAGACGATTCTCCCTCAGTCTTTGTAGTACCAGCTGCACGTTCTCTCTGTGGGTCTGGAGGTCCGGAGAAAAGACCAGGATATCATCGAGATACACCACCACACAGACGTAGAGAAGGTCCCGGAACACGTCGTTCACCAATTCCAGAAAGACTGCTGGTGCGTTACACAGGCCGAAGGGCATCACACAATATTCATAGTGCCCATCGCGAGTATTGAATGCGGTCTTCCATTCGTCCCCAGAGCGGATGCGGACCCGGTTGTAGGCACCCCGAAGATCCAACTTGGTAAACACACGAGCTCCTCTAAGCCGATCAAACAATTCGGGGATGAGCGGCAGGGGGTATTTATTTTTCACGGTCACTTGATTCAATCCCCGGTAGTCAATGCATGGGCGTAGGTCGCCCTCTTTCTTCTTAACGAAGAAGAAGCCTGCTCCAGCAGGAGAGGAGGATCTCCGAATGAATCCCCTTGTCAGGTTCTCTGTGATGTAGGTAGACATGGCCCTTGTTTCAGCAGGAGACAGCGGATATATCCGTCCTCGAGGTGGTGTAGTTCCCGGGAGTAGGTCGATGGCACAGTCGTAAGGACGATGTGGCGGCAGTACCTCTGACTCCTTTTTATCAAAGACGTCCGCGAAGGACCAATAGGCCGAGGGCAGTCCCGGTAGGGACTCCGGAACCGGAGGTCGTCGGATGGGCTGTATAGTCTTCAGACAGTTCTCGTGGCAAGAGGAGCCCCATCGGGTGATTTCACCAGTACCCCAGCTGACTGACGGTTCGTGTGTCCGTAACCAGGGGAGTCCCAGCAGGATTTGATGAGACATGTGTGGGAGGACGTAGAGAGCGATGTTCTCGGTGTGCAGGGCACCGATACGTAGTTCCACCGGCTTGGTGATCCACGAGATGGTGTCAGAGAGGGGTCTCCCATCTACAGAGGCAATCACGAGGGGTTTGTCGAGTGGAGTAACAGGCACCTGATACTTGTCCACCGTGGCCTGCTGGATGAAATTGCCTGCTGCCCCGGAGTCGAGGTACGCCTCGGCCGTGAACCGCGTCTCTCCCGTTGTCACTTGAACAGTCCACGTAACCGGGTCTGAGAGAGTCCCAGCACCTAGGGTGGCCTCTCCTACCAGCCCTAGGCTTTGGCGTTTCCCGACCTCTCTGGACAGGAGCATAGAAGGTGTGTGCCCTCTCCGCAGTAGAAGCAGAGGCCCTTGGCGAGCCGTTCTGCTCGGCGTTGTTCGGACTGCCGCAAACGGTCAATCTGCATGGGCTCGTGGACAGAGACACCAGACGACGTTGACTGAAGTACGGCGGGCTTCTGCGGAGGAGAGGAATGCCGTATCGGACGTCTCTCACGGGACACCTCTTTGGATCGTTCCTGGAATCTGAGGTCCACGCGGGTGGCTAGTGCGATCAGGGCATCCAGAGTAGAAGGAACATCGCGGCCTGCCAGCTCGTCCTTAATACGACTGGAGAGTCCTTCCCAGAAGGCGGCGGTGAGGGCTTCATTGTTCCAGCCCAATTCTGAGGCCAAAGTGCGGAAGCGGATGGCATACTGCCCCACCGTCATGGTCCCCTGACGTAGCCTGAGGAGTGATGAGGCGGATGCGGCGGCACGGCCGGGTTCGTCGAAGGTGGTTCTAAACGCCTGCAGGAAGTCCTGGATGTTAGTGGTTACAGGGTCCTCCTTTTCCCACAAGGGGTTCATCCAGGCTAGTGCCTCACCATCTAGATGGGACATCACAAACGCCACCTTGGCTTGGTCGGAGGCAAACAGGTGCGGAAGCAGCTTGAAATGGAGGGAGCACTGGTTTAAGAATCCTCTGCAGGTCTTGGGATCTCCGGCATATCGGGGTGGAGAGGCCAAGCGGAGTTTAGAAGCTTCCGAGGTAGCCGCTACGGGAACCGTGACCGTGGACTGTGCAGTGGTAACCTGAGATGCCAGGGACGTGGCAGATGCTTGCAGCGTGTGCAGGCGGGTATCCACTGAGGTCATGAAGGCCAGCATGCGGGACTGAGTCTCGCGCTGACGTCCGAGTTCCTGCTGCAAGTTGCCCAGCTGGGCCGCTAGTGCTTCGGCGGGATCCATGGCCTGTTCTTACTGTTAGGGCCAGGTGGACGGGCAGACCCAGGAGGTGGATCCACTGGGCCGAACTCCTCACTGAAGGCAAGGGGTCCGGTAGCCGGAGCACTACAGGTAGCAGGACAGTCCGTTCCAAAGAGTTGAGTGTAGAAGTCCCTGCGACCACGGAGTCACCGAAGGTGGTCCGGATGGCGGAGCTCAGGTTCGGAGGCCGAGATGTTGTCAGGCAGAGTCCGGAACCGATGGAGCGAGAAGACGGGTCACCACAGGGATCAGAGATGGAATGGACTGACGGGATGGCGGACAGTCACCGTTCGGGGTACGGGAATCGTCAGGACCGGATGGCGTGGCAGGAGCGGCTCTAGGAGAGAGATAGGTAAGTATACCAGCAGACACAAGGAGACCTGACTCCTAGTTTAGCAAAACACGAAGAACAGGCCCCGCCCACTTGGAAAGGATCCCCCTATATACCCAATACCTGATCCTTCAATATCCTGTTGGAGGACACTGGCCCTTTAAGAAAGGGTCAATGACCGCGCGCGCGCCCTAATGCGCATGCGCGAGGCCCGGGTGCCAGAAGTCAGGGCAGGGAGCGGCGAACAGGAGGCAGGAGAGCCGGGCTGGAGCAAAGCTGCCGATGGACGCCGGGAGCGGGGACCAGGACGCCTGGGGATCACAGGTGATGGGGCCTGGAGGCTGTGGAGCGGGAGACGCCGGACAGAGGAGCCGGGGAGCGAGCCAGGGAAGCCGGGGAGCGTGGCAGGGGAGCCGGGGAGCGTGACAGGGGACCCGGTGAGCGTGACACTGGCGTAGCACCCCATCACTCTCCTTCTTAGTCAAATAGCCCTTACACAGCCTTGAGGTGTGTTTGGGGTCATTGTCCTGTTGAAAAATAAATGATGGTCCAACTAAACGCAAATAAGATGGAATAGCATACCGCTGCAAGGTGCTGTGCTAGCCATGCTGGTTCAGTATGCCTTCAATTTTGAATAAATCCCCAACAGTGTCACCAGCAAAGCACCCTCACACTATCACACCTCCTTCTCCATGCTTCACGATGGGAACCAGGCATGTAGAGTCCATCCGTTCACCTTTTCTATAAAGACACGGTGGTTGGATCCAAAGATCTCAAATTTGGACTCATCAGACCAAAGCACAGATTTCCACTGGTCTAATGTCCATTCCTTGTGTTCTTTAGCCCAAACAAGTCTCTTCTGCTTGTTGCCTGTCCTTGCAAGGATATGTTTTTTTTGTGCTGTATGTCCTGATGAAGGGAGCAGAGCTCCTGAAACGCGTAGACACAAGCTACAATAAAGGAACATTGACCATCTCTTTGTCCTCCTTCCTGATGAATAGCGTGGCATAAACCCCTTCTCTATTGTTCTCTGCTGTTGCCTGTCCTTAGCAGTGGTTTCCTAGCAGCTATTTTACCATGAAGGCCTGCTGCACAAAGTCTCCTCTTAATAGTTGTTCTAGAGATGAGAAGGTATGTCCAAACTTTTGGTCTGTACTGTATATAAAGACTAAAGAAATAAACAGGGTGTGTGAATAATGGCTTCAAGGTGTGAAAGTATGGGGGTCTCACAAAGAGAGAACTAAGCCAGTGGAAATAAATGAGCAAACTGGGGTACAAAATAAAATATCAACCACATATAACCATTATAATATGTTTAATATACCTGTAAACAATGCAGTAAAATATTTACCATATGAATGAGCCCCTGTGACGGCCAGGGGGCATATAACAATCATATTAATACTGTTACCAATTAGGTTTTTATGATCTAGCTCTATAGTATTGACTGCTGTTTAAAAATGCTAAATGCAACAAATACGCAGCAAACACACTGCAAATCTGCAATCATTTTTATACCTGTTTTTATAGCATTTTTGACTGACTTCATTGAATTCAATGGGTAAAAAAATGCTGCAGAAATGTTGAAAGAATTCACATGCTGCAAATTATTTTTTCCACCAAAAATCTACAAATCACAAATAATCTAGACAACAAGAGTGACCGCACTCCCTTTCATGTAGTGTGAACAGGTGCAAAACTGAACATGACATATAACAAAAAAAAGACACTTGCTCTCTGAAATGCTAAAGCATGCAAACATTGCATGTACGAATATAGATATGCATTACTGCTTAAAGAAATCTAGGAAAAATTGAGATAATTAGCATACAAAAATGGCCAATTTTATATCTGCCCAGTAGCCACGTCAAGGCATATCTCGTTACTAGGAACCTACACTGAACTGAAGCCTCTGTCTTGGTTACAAACCGTCATGTGTATGGGCATTGTAGCGAACCTGCTACTGACAAATAAAATCACCTGTGGCTAATAGGGATACACAGTCAGAGGGCAAGACTGCATAATCTAGACAAAAAGACTGACGGCATTCCCAAAATGCAGTCGCAAATAAGTCACAAAAAAGTCACAAATAAGCAATGTGTACACAACGGTTCAGGATTCTCATTGACTTTGCTAGTATCAGGATTCCTTCTAGTTTTATGACAAATCTGCACTCAAGACACCTTTCACTCGTCAGTGAAAAGCACACACGTTTTTCACTGATGTGTTAAAGGTGTGTATGTTACTCCGTGTGCCAGGATTTTGGCACACGTGTGATCTCCATTTTTTATCACAGAGATAAGGCACTTATACTCAATGCTCCTGCTGTCCGTGGTGCTGAAGTCTCCCGTGATGCTGTGTCCGCCCGCCGCTGTCTCCCCTCTGCAGCTACTTCCGAGTCAACGGTGCAGTGAATATGCATGAGCATAATTAGCCGGCCTGGAAGCAGGAGACAGCAGCGGCTGAAGACAGCGTCGCTGGAGAAGGTGAGTTTAATAAGTGTTTTATTTTAAATGTACATCTTTTTTCTGGTACGTGTTTCACGGATCACGCCACTGTGTGTTCCGTGTGACATCAGTGATGCCAGAGAAAAACTGACTTGTCTTGGTGGAACACATGGACACGCGTGTACGCTGCATGGAAACATGGTCAGTGAAAAATCACTGATATGTGTTTTGTGCAGATCCATTAATTTTATTGGGTCTGCGTATGTCTATGATTCTAGTACGTGTAAAAACTGTAACATACGTACCAGAATCACTCACATATGAAGGGGTCCTAGAAAAATTGCAAAAAAAATGCGATGTGTGCACACAGCCTAAAGGGTGCTTTACACGCTGCGACATCACTAACGATATATCGTCGGGGTCATGGTGTTTGTGACACACATCCGGCGTCGTTAGCGACATCGTAGCATGTAACACCTCTGAGCAACCTAAAACGATCGCAAAAGAGGTAAAAATCGTTGGTATTGGAGAGGTCGCTCCAACACCAAAAATCGTTGACAGGTGAGTAGCGAGGTTGTTTGACGTTCCTGCGGCAGCACACATTGCTATGTGTCACACCGCAGGAACGAGGAAACTCACCGTATCTGCGTCCCGCCGGCAATAAGAAAGGAAGGAGGTGGGCGGGATGTTTGGTCCGCTCATCTCCGCCCCTCCTCTGCTATTGGGCGGCCACTTAGTGACGTCGCTATGACGCCGAACGAACCGCCCCCTTAGAAAGGAGGCGGTTCGCCGGTCACAGCGACGTTGCTAGGCAGGTAAGTAGAGTGACGGATGTAAGCGAGGTTGTGCGCCACGGGCAGCAATTTGCCCATGTCGCACAACCGACAGGGGCGGGTACGCTAGCTAGCGATATCGCTACCGATATCGCAGCGTGTAAAGTACCCTTTAAATGTGCAAACAGAGACAATGTGACTAGTCCAAGAGTCATGTCCTCACCTGCTTCTCCGCGCCCGCTCTGCTTGACTGACAGATGTCCCCCCACACATACACATAGGACATATCAGTCTATCTGAGCAAATAGGGTAAAGCTTTTTGGACTTATCACTTTGTCTTCAGACTTTCTTTTTTTTTTTTTTACTGAAAAGCCTAATCATTGTTTGGGCAGCATGAATCAGCTGACAGGTTCCCTTTAAATATCTTTAAATATGAGATGACATCCAAAAACCTACAAGCTGTAAATAAAAAATGAGCTATCTGCTAATTACAAGCCCCAGAAGCTGTGTATATAGCTCCGTATGAGGGCGCCATCAATATACATGTAATCCATTTGAAACGCGGGATTAAATACACATCGGTCAGGTATTGCTTGAAACGGCGTCTTGAAATTTAAGCAGAACTGACCTTCCATAAGATTTCAGTAAAGTGCCCCAAACCAATTTGGTGTTAGAAGCCGGCACAAAATGCAAATGTTCTTATTAGATATTCTAAATCAGCTTTTCGATGCAAATGAGGCAGGAAACACAGTGAGGGAAAGCTATTTTTACACGGAGATGTGAGTCTGCGGAGTTCTGAGAGAGACATTTATTACTCAGATATAGGGCTGATTAATATTTCTTTTGTAAATGAACCTGGAATAGACTATATCAGCTGTATCTTTCTGCCTGTACAAAGGATGGAGCTGACATGTATTACTCTACCTTGCGGGGGACGGCCATATTTTCAAGCCCCCCTTAAGACAAGTGAATAGATAATATATTTACTGTTTAAAATTCTTTTGTATCTCCAGCCTAATGACATTTTCCCATGGCTCCCACCTGATATTTCTTTATTTGTATAGCACCATTACTTCCACAGTGCTTTATGGAATAATCATCACTGTCCCCATTGGGGTTCGCAGCCTACGTTCCCAATCAGTATGTCTTTGGAGTGTGGGAGGAAACCGAGAACCCAGAGGAAACGCATTTGAACCCAGTATCCCAGGGTAACAACTGGTGATGAGCGAGCACTACCATGCTGGGGTGTTCGGTACTGGTTAAGAGCAGTTGAATACTCGGATGGGCATGACTCGTGTCCGGAGTATAATGGAAGCCAAAAGGGAACTCAAGCATTTTTCTGGAAATCGTCACGCCCATCTAAACATCCAACTGCTCTTAACAGGTACTGAGCACTCGATGGTAGTGCTCGCTCATCACTAGAAACCATTGAGCCACTGTGTGTCATACCCTTGTCAACTAATCTGTTTCAAGGTGTCTCCAGGCTAGGACGTTATATTGTACAACATTGCACAGCATGACTTTAAACCATGCAGTCTACTTTCTTTGGTACATGTACAAGATGTTGAGAATCTGAGATGTACTCAATAAATACTTGCTGCCTACTGCAATTGGATAATATCACCTTCTGATGATGGGTTATAGTTTTCTAGTAGTGATGAGCAAGCACTGCCATGCTTAGGTGCTTGATACTTGTAACTAGTGATGAGCGAGCACTACCATGCTCAGGTGCTCGGTACTTGTAACTAGTGATGAGCAGGTACTACCATGCTAGGGTGCTCGGTACTCGTAACTAGGGATGAGAGGACACTGCCATGCTCAGGTGATCGGTACTCATAACTAGTGATGAACTCTGGTGCTCGGTACTCATAACTGATTAGTGATGAGTGGGCACTACCATGCTCAGGTGCTCGGTACTCGTAACTAGTGATGAGCGAGCACTACCATGCTCAGGTGCTCAGTACTTGTAACTAGTGATGAGCGGGCACTACCATGCTCAGGTGCTCGGTACTCGTAACTAGTGATGAGTGAGCACTACCATGCTCAGGTGCTCGGTACTCGTAACTAGTGATGAGCGAGCACTGCCATGCTCAGGTGCTCGGTACTTGTTACTAGTGATGAGCGGGCACTACCATGCTAGGGTGCTCGGTACTCTAGCTAGAGATGAGCAAGCACTACCATGCTCGGGTGCTCGGTACTTATAATGAGCAGTTGGATGCTAGGATGTGTGTGACTTGAGTATCGGAGTATAATGGAAGTCAATGGGGGTCTCGAGCATTTTTCCGGGAAATCTTCTGGAAAAAAGATGGAGTCCTTCATTGACTTCCATTATACTCGAGTTGCACCCATCCAACTGCTCATTATGAGTAGCATCCAACTGCTCATCACTAGTTACGAGTACCGAGAACCAGAGCATGGTAGTGTCCGCTCATCACTATTTTCTAGTGATCATAATTTTGGCTACTGAATAAGTCAACTCTAAAGGGGGTGTTACACGCAGCGATATCGCTGGTGAAAGCACCCGCCCCCGTCATTTGTGCATCATGGGCAAATCGCTGCCCGTGGCGCACAAAATCGTTAGGAGCCGTCACACATACTTACCTGCCTAGCGACGTTGCTGTGTCCGGCGAACCGCCTCCTTTCTAAGTGGGCGGTCCGTGCGACATCACAGCGGCGTCACTAAGCGGCTGCCCAATAGAAGCATAGGGGCGTAGATGAACGGGACGTAACATCCCGCCCACCTCCTTCCTTCCGCATTGCCAGCGGCCGCAGGTAAGCTGTACTTCGTCGCTCCCGAGGTCTCACACATAGTGATGTATGCTGCCTCGGGAACGACGAACAACCTGCATGCTCAACAATCAACGATTTTTTGAAAAGGAACGACGTGTCAACGATGGACGATAAGGTGAGTATTTTCCATCGTTAACAGTCGTTCCTTGCTGTCACACGGAACGACGTCGCTAACGATTCCGTATATGCGTCACGGAATCCGTGTCCCCGGCGATATATCGTTAGATACGTCGTTGCGTGTAGCGGGGGGCCTTAAGTCAGTGGTTTAAAAGAATGATTCCCAACAATTAAAGTTACCACCTATCTATGGAAATTTGGGAATTGCAGCAAGGGGCTCTGAATTATCTTATCCACATTTTGTGGTGGCCACTTGTGCGCTTTCCACCTTCATTCATTCTGTATGAGAATCAAGAGACAACCGAGCATTGTCCTCAGTCATTATATGGAGGTATTTTTGGTATCATTTTGTCTAAAGGGTGCTTTACACGCTGCGACATCGCTAGCGATCTCGTTAGCGATGTGGCACGCCAGATAGCACATAGGTCGTTTTATAGCGCCGGTCACATGTGCGATCTCGGCAAATCGTATGTGCGATCTAGCGTGTTACATCGCTACTGAGATCGCTAACGATGTCGCAGTGTGTAAAGCACCCTTTAGTCACTATACCTATTTGTTTATAGGTAAAAGGTTATATACAGATTACAATTTTTGCAGGTGCACGATGCGTTCACAATATCTCATATAATGAAGCACATGTCAATATACTATGTCAATGCTGTGCGTTATACTTCAGCCGCTAATCTTAATATAAATGGTCACTGTTCTAATTTTTTTTGTAGATATAGAGGTTTGTTGCACCGATGGACCATGTGATGAGACGACTTGTTGACGTCCATCTCTTGGCTTTTGAATGGATAGACGGACTTCATTTGGTATTCTTCCAACTGTCATGGGACTCACATGATGCAGTTTGGCAACTTTCTTGGCCAAAAGATCACTTTGGATGAGCTGGATGATGATATTCCTCTTTTCTTGGGAAATCTTCTTCATGGCTGCTCCTCAATTCGAACCAATGACCTTTCTGTTGAGAATCAACCTAATAACACACTGAGTTATTATGGAATGTGAGAACAGGTTGTAATTTGTAGTTTACCGGTAGGAAAATATTTTCCACCACCAGAAGCAAAGCAGTAACAATACAGTAACATGACAAATCTGCATAACTAATCATATGCTAAATAGCTGCAAGTCAAATTTATGTATAAGATAGCCAAGATGATTGTCTGTACAAGCTGTAGTGGATGGTGAGATATGGAGCCTGAAAGTCAAAAGCTTAAAACATTGTTACCCTTTTGTTATTCGTCAGTGTATGTATATATATATATATGAACATTTTGCCACTCACTCGATGCTGCTCGAGGTAACCACAGCAACCATTTCCATTTAAATGTGCGGCTGGTTTATTTCAGGTTTCATAAACTACCTTACTTCACAAGAAAACATAAAGAAAGCCTTTCAATGGTATAAAGGTTCAAACATAGGATGTAAATAGTCCATTTATATGCAGGATTGCCCACTCAGGATCAGATACAATTCCTTTATACTAGTGTCCCATTGGAGTGTAGCAACCTCCACAAACAGACCATGTGTGTTACCACCAGTACCATTATGTGAGCAGCCAGATCTGCCCATCTCTCCGGCTGCTCAAAAATACCAGTCCTGGCAAAGCCTAAGAACTTTTTTAGTACTAAGTAGTGCGTACACCCGTGTTTACATCACAGAGGATAACCACCTCTGCGATACATACCTCCCATCGATTCAATATTCAGCAAAGAGATCTTACTATATATATATATATATATATATATATATATATATATATATACATATATATATACATATATATATATATATATATATATATATACAGTCCCTGACAGAAGTTCTGTCGCTTATCCATGTTATGTAAATAAAAGCTTATAACCTGACTTTAAATTCATCCATTGGTTTCATAAATTACCCTTTTGAAAGCTGAAACCCTCCTGAATTTGGTTTAGGTTATGAAAATAAAGTTGCTGTAAAGCTGAAATATTGATCATTTAGTGAACACAGAAAGGTCAGATTTTGGCAAGACAAAAGTTTCGTCGCCTTGTCATATAATGCACCCAATCCTAGTTTACATCCTCACCTGGGCTTACTAAATGATGGCTTAATTAGTGGGTGTGTATACAAAGAAACCCAGCACCCCAGACCTTCAGTTGAACTGCAAATTGAGCTCTGCCAACATGCCAAAAATCCACCCTGTGACCAAAGCCTTGATTATCAAAAGGCTGAAGAACAGATCCACTGCAGAAGTGACTGGCACCTTTAATGTATCTTAGTGTGACGCCCTGGGCAAGCCAGGGGTCACAGGTCACAACACCGCATGCACCCCCACATTCCCTGCAGGTACACCAAGCTAACCCAAAATCCTTGTTGCCTTCCTCCAGGGGCTGATGTCCACACCAGGGGGTGGGCCAGGTGGTTAGCTCCGCCCACCGAGGAGTTCACAGCCCTGGAGGCGGGAAAACCAGGCAGTTCAGTTAAGAAAGGGAAGTGAAAGTAGAAGGAAGTGAAGTGGTAGAGGAGCAAAGGAGAGAGGCTGAAGTGACAGAAAAGTGAGAGTAGTAAAGCCTGAAGTTGGTCCGGGTGTGTGCCCCGGACTGAGACAGCAAGGCCAGCAGACGACGGTGATAGTCTGCAGGGGGACTGCTCGGAGGTTGCTGGAAGGACCGCGGACGGGTAGTGACCCGGCGGTACCGGAGCAGTATACGAAGAACAGTCAGCACCAGGGCAGGGGCCTTTCGGATCCCGGCAAGGCTAGGAGTCGCCATAATTTGCCAAATCCGTCAGTGAAGGGGACCTCTGTCTCCTAACAACCAAGTCCCGATTGAAGGCAACAGCCCGACCGTGAAGGGGAGACACCGCCACCGCTAGGGCACCAGTTTCCCAGGGCAGGCGCCTGCGGGCAAGAGTAGAGCTCCTTCGGCCCAGCTTGAAGCCGAGGAGTGGGTAACCGGTGGGAACCCATCGCTACCAAAAGGACTTTACATAGGTGCAGGGAAGAGACCGTCACCGCTAACTGCAGGGAACCGCAGCACCGTGAACCGTCCGAGGGACCCGTCCAACCAGCCGTTTGTTTACCGAGAACTGTGTCGTGTTTACTGGCTGAGTGAGTACCTCCGTGCCGTGCGGCACAGCGCTGCCCCTGTGCCCCTGCACCTCCACAGGCCCCATACCCGCCTGTCCACCATACCAACCCCATCACTGGGCCCCGGGAGCACCAAGACCCCTACCCACGGAGGGGAAAATCAACAACTGGCTGCTCCGTACCATCACTCCCGGGCTCCCCAAACAGAGCAGCGGTGGTGTCCACTCAATCACCACAGCCGTGGGTGGCGTCACGGACAATAAACTATCCCAAAACCCAATCCCCTTTCACTCACGGGCGAGGAGCGCCGCTCGAGTCCCCGGGATCCGGCCCATCGCTCGAGCCACCGAGCAGCGGCAGCAGCAGGCCGCAGCAGCCGCAGCGGCAGCCGGACCCGAGCAGTGGGAGAGCGCGGCGTCCCCTCCTCCGCCCGTGACAACCTGGCGTCACGAACAGGATCTTACCGCTCTGCCGTTGGGTAGAGGTGCGCCTTGTGACCGCCGGAGGTATCCGGCTGAAAAATTTCAGAAGTCGCCATCTTTGGCGCGAAAAGTTCCCGCTCAAGCGTCTTCTCGAGTAGCAGAGGCGCGAAGGCCAAAAACCCCACCCAGATAAAGGAGGGGCCGGAAAGAAGCTAAGGGGGACGCGATGGCGGCTGGCTGCATGTGAGCGCAGCTATAAAAGCAGGAACGCCAGGACTCTGCAGTCACCCTGTTCCTGGAAGGAGTTGCCAGCAGAATGTGGATGTCGTCCCGAAGCACCGTAGCCCCCGCGCCGGGAACCGCGGCGTGGGTGGACATCCGTACCGCGCAGCTCTACCTGAGGCTGCAGGTCAAGATGCAGCTCCTCCTGGAGGAGTGGGAGACCGACATGGCGGACGTTGTAGCCACCGTGCGGAGACGCGAGGAGGAGACGGAGGAAGGGAGGGTGAGTGACCCACGCCCCTATGTCCCCGAGGGACCGGTCGCTGCGGCTGAGGGACCCGGTCCAAACCCTCTCCCTCCGCTGCCTCCTTCGCCACCCGTCCCGGAGGCCGTGACCCCGCCACTAGGCCCGCTGCCACCGCAACCGGTAGCGATACCCAGCCCGTCCGCCCTCGCGGACCGACCTGCAGTCAGAGCCCGTGGCAAGTCGGAGGTGCTGCCATGGAAGGCCCCGAAGTCTGCACCGGAGGCAGTCCCTGAGAAGTTCCCCGAGCCGGAGCTGGTGACCCGTTCCGAGCCGAAGGCCCAGCCGCGGAAAGCCCCTGTGCCCATCCCCCACACCTCGGCCGAGGTGGCGCCGGGTTGTCGCTGTAAGGCGGCGCCCAAGGCCAAGACACCGCGGGACCTGCCGCCCAGAGCCCTGACAGTGGGCAACGTCCAGGATGTCCCGCGGGGCCTGATCCATGCGCCGGAGCTCGCAGCAGCACCGTATTGGGACAGGGAGCCGGTACCGCTGGGCCTGGATATCGGTGAGCGGGAGAGGAAGAAGGCCGAGCTGGTGGCCCGAGCTTTAAGGGAGAAAGAAAATCTCCGCCAGGCCACGTTCCGTGTCCGGGGCCCGCTGTACGAGGGGCAGGTGAGGCGGTTTGATGTCCGCCGGGGCTACGGGTTTATTTATGAACCGGGCCTGGAGGCCGAAGTGTTTGTAGCCCGGCGGGATGTGAATGCTCACCTGCCTGAAGAGCACCCCGGCCGTAATCTGATGCCGGGGGATATTGTGCAGTATACCCGGCACTGTGGAGAGAGGGGGTGGTTTGCCCTAGATGCCAAACTGCGGGGCAGCCAGGAGAGCAGAGTGAGTCCTGCACCCCCTCCCTCGGATGAAGCCGACTACCCGGAGTAGGGCAGCGGAGCACCGTTGTCCAGTCCCCGTTGGGACCACCAGAGTGTTGTTGAATGTTTGGAAAAAGTTTAAAAAGTTTTGAAAATTGATGAAAATGGAAAATGATTACCGTGTACTTCACCTGATTAACAGTGATTGAACCGGCCAGAGCCGGCACCGTTGTCCCCGTGGGGACCGTTTAAAAAAAGTTAGCATGGGAACTATCCATGGACAAGCCTGTGAACTTGCAGGGCAACCACAGACGTTAGTGGCTTGTAAATAAGTTGTGTTACCGTTACCGTTTCCGCAGTTGCCGCCTCCGGAGAGGCAGGTTGGAGGGAGGGCCCTCAGCAGAGCAGGCTGGGGCCCAGCCACCAAAGGAACCGGTGGCTACCCTCTGGAGGGGAAGGACAGATCCCGCTCGAGTAACGTGTGCTGGACTGTGGGTCAAGGGGTGCTGCCTGGGCTTTAGGGGCAGCATCAGGGCCAGGTTGCTTGGGTGGGAGAGAGCGGAAACCGTACCTGTAAAACCGTTTAGTAACGTTTAAGAAATGTGCCTCCCGTTGTGGGATGATGTGATAATATATATGTTACCGTTTACTTTTTATACATTTACAGAAAATAAAACCGGTGTTGGACGGGCAGCCCGAGGATGGTCTGCGTTTTGCTAAGGGGGAATGTGACGCCCTGGGCAAGCCAGGGGTCACAGGTCACAACAGCGCATGTACCCCCACATTCCCTGCAGGTACACCAAGCTAACCCAAAATCCTTGTTGCCTTCCTCCAGGGGCTGATGTCCACACCAGGGGGTGGGCCAGGCGGTTGGCTCCGCCCACCGAGGAGTTCACAGCCCTGGAGGCGGGAAAACCAGGCAGTTCAGTTAAGAAAGGGAAGTGAAAGTAGAAGGAAGTGAAATGGTAGAGGGGCAAAGGAGAGAGGCTGAAGTGACAGAAAAGTGAGAGTAGTAAAGCCTGAAGTTGGTCCGGGTGTGTTCCCCGGACTGAGACAGCAAGGTCAGCAGACGGCGGTGATAGTCTGCAGGGGGACTGCTCGGAGGTTGCTGGAAGGACCGCGGACGGGTAGTGACCCGGCGTTACCGGAGCAGTATACGAAGAACAGTCAGCACCAGGGCAGGGGCCTTTCGGATCCCGGCAAGGCTAGGAGTCACCATAATTTGCCAAATCCGTCAGTGAAGGGGACCTCTGTCTCCTAACAACCAAGTCCCGATTGAAGGCAACAGCCCGACCGTGAAGGGGAGACACCGCCACCGCTAGGGCACCAGTTTCCCAGGGCCAGCGCCTGCGGGCAAGAGTAGAGCTCCTTCGGCCCAGCTTGAAGCCGAGGAGTGGGTAACCGGTGGGAACCCATCGCTACCAAAAGGACTTTACATAGGTGCAGGGAAGAGACCGTCACCGCTAACTGCAGGGAACCGCAGCACCGTGAACCGTCCGAGGGACCCGTCCAACCAGCCGTTTGTTTACCGAGAACTGTGTCGTGTTTACTGGCTGAGTGAGTACCTCCGTGCCGTGTGGCACAGCGCTGCCCCTGCGCCCCTGCACCTCCACAGGCCCCATACCCGCCTGTCCACCATACCAACCCCATCACTGGGCCCCGGGAGCACCAAGACCCCTACCCACGGAGGGGCAAATCAACAACTGGCTGCTCCGTACCATCACTCCCGGGCTCCCCAAACAGAGCAGCGGTGGTGTCCACTCAATCACCACAGCCGTGGGTGGCGTCACGGACAATAAACTATCCCAAAACCCAATCCCCTTTCACTCACGGGCGAGGAGCGCCGGTCGAGTCCCCGGGATCCGGCCCATCGCTCGAGCCACCGAGCAGTGGCAGCAGCAGGCCGCAGCAGCCGCAGCGGCAGCCGGACCCGAGCAGTGGGAGAGCGCGGCGTCCCCTCCTCCGCCCGCGACAACTTGGCGTCAAGTACAAAGAATTAAAAAAAGCTTTGAAGAGACTGGAGATGTTTTTGACAATCCCAGGTCCAGCAGACCCCGCAAGGCAACTGCTCAGGAGGAACGTTTGGTGTTAGAAAATCCAAAGCCAGACCCTTTTCCACTGCAGCAGAGCTCCAAAAGGCCTGATCACCTCAAGTCCCTGTGTCAACTAGAACAGTTTGCAGGATTCTGTCTCAAAATGGCCTCCATGGTCGAATCAGTGCCCAGAAGCCAGCACTAAACAAAACGCAATTAATAAGCCGTGTGGCATTTGCCAAGTCCCACAGCCTGCTGAAGAGATGGACCCTGGAAAAGCAGCAGAAGGTGGATTTCTCTGATGAATCTTCAGTTGAATTACACCACAGCCACCGCAAATACTGCAGGAGACCTACTGGAGCCCGTATAGATCCAGAAAACAGTTAGGTTTGGTGGTGGAAAGATCAAGGTCTGGGGTTACATTCAGTATGGGGGTGTGCAAAACATTTGCAAGGTGGAAGGCAATATCAATAGCTTAAAATATCAAGAAGTATTAGCTACTTCTTACATTCCCAATCATAAAAGGGGTCAAATTCTGCAGCAGGATGGTGCTCCATCTCATACATCCATCTCTACAACAAAGTTCATCCAGGCAAAGAAGATCAAGGTGCTCAAGGACTGGACAACCCAGTCACCAGACACGAACATCATTGAGCATGTTTGGGGTAGGATGAAAGAGGAAGCTTGGAAGACAAAACCAAAGAATCTAGATGAACTCTGGGAGGTATGTAAGACTGCATTCTTTGCTATTCCTGATGACTTCATCAATAAATTGTATGAATCATTGTTGAACCGCATGGATGCAGTCCTTCAAGCTCATGGAAGTCACACAAAATATTAAATATGGCTCTAATAGCACCACAACTTCATTCACCAATATTATGCAACATATCTTTGAATTAGAAGCTAATTATTTGTTTGAATGTCACATTACGTTCTGTGGGCAACAAAACGTTTGTCTTGCCAAAATCTGACCTTTCTGTGTTCATTAAATGATCAATATATATACCGTATTTTTCGGACCATAAGACGCACTTTTTCCCCCCAAATGTTGGGGGAAAGTGGGGGGTGCGTCTTATGGTCTGACTATAAGGCTGCGGGGAATGAGGGTGCCGCGGTGCAGCGGGTCATCGGCGGCACGAGCAGGCTGTAACAGCCTGCCATGACCACGTGGGCCCGCTCATTACATATGCACGCCCATCCTCCCGCCCATCATCTCTCAGCGAAACCGGCGCTGACAGGTGATGGGCGGGGGGGGTGCGTGCATAATTAGCAGCCGGCCGGGATCACCCCTGGCAACTACAGCCTGGAGTGATCATGTGCGGCTGTATTCACTGCCCCCCGTGCATCATTATCAGCGCGGGGTGCAGTGAATCAGTGTACTCACCCGTCACCGTGTGTGGAGCCGCCCCCCTGCAGCATCGCGTCTTCCTGTCTGTGCCGGCGGTCAGCTGATCTGGACACTAGCGGCGCGCACCGCGATGACGTCATCGCTGTGCGCGCCGCTAGTATCCACCAGAATCGATCAGCTTACCGCCGGCACAGACAGGAAGACGCGATGCTGCAGACACCGGTGACGGCTCCACACAGCGGCGCTGCAGCTGAGACAGAGATCGGTGCTTCAGGGAGTGAGGAAGGGTAAGTATAAACGTTTATTTTTTTTTTCCTGTGCCACAGGATACACGCCATTTACCAGGATGGGGGCATTTCATGAGCAGGATGGATGGGGGCATTTCATGAGCAGGATGGATGGGGGCATTTCATGAGCAGGATGGATGGGGGCATTTCATGAGCAGGATGGATGGGGGCATTTCATGAGCAGGATGGATGGGGGCATTTCATGAGCAGGATGGATGGGGGCATTTCATGAGCAGGATGGATGGGGGCATATCTTGAGCATGATGGATGGGGGCATTTCATGAGCAGGATGGATGGGGGTATTTCATGAGCAGGATGGATGGGGGCATATCTTGAGCATGATGGATGGGGGCATATCATGAGCAGGATGGATGGGGGCATATCATGAGCAGGATGGATGGGGGCATATCATGAGCAGGATGGATGGGGGCATATCATGAGCAGGATGGATAGGGGGTATATTATTAGCAGGATGGGGGGTATATGAGCAGGATCATATACAAGGCAGGAGGATCCTTATCAGAATGGGGTACCTTAGTAGAGAATTTGGGGACATTACCCCCATAACAGTGTCAGCAGCAGATCCTCGCCCCATAACAGTGTGTCATGACCATATTTTTTGGTTAAAATGTTATTTTCCTATTTTCCTCCTCTAAAACCAGGGTGCGTCTTATGGTCAGGTGCGTCTTATAGTCCGAAAAATACGGTGTGTATATATATATATATACATATATATATATTAGTATATGTATATATATATGTATAAAAATGAAATTCTGTTGTCTTTTCTTTATGCATAGTAAAACGACTGGATGAAGCTAAATTTGATACATATTGGGCTTTTCCAGAGGTTTTTGCCAAGGTTTCAGCTCTCTACATGCCAGTCTGCACCAGTTATCATATTCTCAAGGACTCACCATTCTTGAGACATTAGCAGAAGAAAAACAAAATACAAAAGCAAATATAGTGGAACCTTGGTTAACGAAAACAATCCGTTCTGAGAGTGTACTTGTTAACCAAGTTACTTGTTCAGCAAAGCAAGATTTCCCATAGGAAATCATTGCAATGCAGACAATTTGCTCCACAACTTGTTAAATGTCCCATCCTGGTCCCCTATTGTGCCATTCCACACACGTATAAACACGTACAGACACGCACAAACAAGCACAAACACGCATGCACGCACACATATTATGCTCACCTTACCTTCCGTTCTATCGCCAGCCTCCTGGATCTTGCAGTTCGCCGGTACAAGATGTGTATCGGGTAACCATCGCAACGAGAGAGGAACTTCCGCTGCCAGAGCGCTGACATCAAAGGCAGGAGCCGCTTGCCTCTGATTGGCCAGCGCGCTGCCTTTGAGTAGCGGCTGACAGCGGAAGTTCCTCCATTGTCACGATGGTTACCCGATACACATCCTGTAGCGGCTAACTACAAGAACCATGAGGCCGGCGATGGAACGGAAGGTAAGGTGAGCATAATATGTGTATGCGTGCATGTTTGTGTGTGTTTGTGCGGCGTGGGTTAGAGCATGGTGGATGTACGGAACTGGAAGTGTGTGTGGTGAGTATTTTGCTCGTACAGCAAAACTTGCTCGTAAACTGAGTTACAAATTTACAGCAAGCTTTGCTCGTTAAGCGAAATACTCGCTAACTGGGTTGCTCGTTAAGTGAGATTCCACCGTATTAATTTTTCCCTCGTATTTGCCATATACGTAACATAAGCACTTTGGAAGGTTTTACAATGGGTTTCAGTCTCTAGGACCTACTGTTTGTTGAGATGTTTGCAAAAAATGGAATATGGAAGCAAAATATATTGAATTATGGCCAAACGACGGGTCCAATCAGCACCAATTCAATGAATAGGTAAATCAGGTGCTTTGGAGGGTTTTATATTGTGTTTCAGTTTTCAATAATATATCGGTTGAGAATTCCCAAAAACAGAACACCAATGCAAAAATATGTATTTACAGCCATACTACTAGACCAATCTGCCTAAAGCTTGCCTTAGGTATATCAAGCACAAGGGTTTACACTGGCTTAACCTCTCTTGGACCAATGTGTTGGCTTGAAAGCAAAGTTGTTAACCACACACAAAGAACCGTTAAACTAAATAAAATAGATACTTGCAAAGTCAGGTAATTCTGCTAGTGTTTATACAGTGCTAAGCATAAATGAGTAAACCCCAACAGATTTATCATAAAATCTTTAGTTTCCTTTCAGAATCAATATTTTCTATGGGAAACCGTACTACAAAATGCTCCCACAAATGCGGGCGATAGATTGCAAACAAGATTTGGTATTTTGCACACCAAAACAATAATTTTTAAGACAATTTTGCAAAAATGAGTACACCCCAATGAAAGCTAAAGTTTAGACTACACAACACTAATTTACAAGAATTCAACAGATAAGTCCAATTATTCATTAAAAAGATGTCCAGCGGATGGTTAATTATAAGAGGGTGTTACTTAGCAAAGAAAACTCCTTAAGTTCATGCTGTCAGCAATGGCACCACATGGAAGAGAAATGTCAGAAGACCTGAGCAAAAAAAAATAATTTCTTCATACAAGAAAAGGGAAGATTACAAGAAGATCAGCAAACCTTTACTTATCAGTCAGAATACTTTAGTAAAAGTGATTGAAGAAAGTAACAAAAATGGAACTGCAGACATCTCACAGAGACGTTAAGGTCGATGACAGAAGTTATCACCTAAACATGAGTTTCTCCTGATGAAAAGGGTTGAAGAAAATTGACCTGCAAGTTCACTGTAGCTAGAGAAGTAGAAAGCCAAACTAGGGCAAGTGCGTCCCATGACACAATATGGCATACACTACAGAGGAATGGCATGTATGGGTGTCATCAATGAAGGAAGCCTCTCCTAAAGCCCATGCACAAAAAGTAGCCTACAGTTTGTCAAGATCCATGCTGAAAATATGAAGATTACTCTGACTTTATACTCTGGACTGATGAGATCAAGGTAAATGTTTTTAGGACTGATGGCTTGAAAACTATATGGCGTCCCAAAGGTGAGGAGTAGTAAGAAGAATACATGGTGCTTACAGTGAAACATGGTGGTGGCTGTGTCCTTATGTGGGGTTGTTTGAGATGCTGCTGTAGGGAGCTACATTTCATTGATAGTGTCATGAATTCACAGATGTTCTGCTCTACATTGAAGGAAAAGCTGCTGCTATCGGTCTGTGCCCTTGGTAGACGTGCAATTTACCAACATGACAATTATCAAAAACACACATCTAAGGCCACTAAATGAAAATGCTTTATTGGCAAAATATATCTTCTGATCTGAAACCAACCAAACACTTATGGGGAATTTTACAGAGACAAGTTGATCATCACCCTCCATCCAGCCTCCAGGCTCTAAAACAGGTTGTTCTTGAAGAATGGAAAACGATAGATGTTGCCAACTTGTTCATTCCATGTCTAGAAGACTTGGTGCTATTCTTAGAAATCATGGTGGTTATACAAAATACTAGTTGATGTGGAGTGTATTCATTTTTGCATTAATTAATCTGAGTAATGCCTGCATCACACGGTACGATATATCGGGCGATATGTCATCGGGGTCACGTCGTTAGTGACGCACATCCGGCATCGTCAGACATATTGTACCATGTGACACCTCGGAACGACTGTGAACGAGCAAAAATACTCACCTTATCGTTGCTCGTTGACACGTCGTTCATTTTCAAAAAGTTGGTCCTCCTTCTGTGCTCCGGTTGTTCATCGTTCCCGTGGCAGCACACGTCGCTCCATGTGACACCACGGGAACGATGAACACAGCTTGCCTGCGTCCTGCCGGCAATGCTGAAGGAAGGAGGTGGGTGGGATGCAGGGGCGGACTGGGGTGTCTGGGGCCCACCAGGGGAATTGACTCCAGGGGCCCACCCTACAGATAAATATAAACACCCATTAGTGTTATCCCCATTATTGTGCTGCTTTGACTGTATACACAGGCGGCTCCTGCACATCTATATTGTGCACCATAACTGGGATGTACAATTATAGTAGTTTGCAGTAATGGGGTCTTTGGTGAAAACAAGTTATCACCGATCCACAGGTTAGGTTGGTGATAACTTATTGATCGGTGGAACCAGACCAGTGGAAACCGCACCGATCGGAAGATTGAAGAACTTTTTGCAGCGGCAGGTGGGGTGTGTGACCGCAGCTCCATTTATCCTCTGTGGGGTGGGATGTGTGACCGCAGCTTCATTCATCCTCTGTGGGGTGGGATGTGTGACCGCAGCTCCATTCATCCTCTGTGGGGTGGGATGTGTGACCGCAGCTCCATTCATCCTCTGTGGGGTGGGATGTGTGACCGCAGCTCCATTCATCCTCTGTGGAGCTGCCAGATAATAACAAGCGCAGCGCTCGCAGCCACTGAGGGAATGAATGGATCAGGGGTTGAGTCGGACACGAGCTCCAGTGTAATGGGGGATAAAAGTTGCACGATTGGTGCAGGTCCCAGCAATCAGACCCCACTGATGAATAAATGATTACTTAGCCTTAGGTCACGTTCACACGTTCAGTATTTGGTCAGTGTCTTACATCAGTATTTGTAGCCAAATCCAGGAGTGGGTGATAAATACAGAAGTGGTGCCCGTGTTTCTATTACACTTTTTCTCTGATTTTACCGCTCCTGGTTTAGGCTTCTAATACTGAGGTAAAAAAACGCACTGAATACTCAGTGTGTGCACGTGGCCTTAGTAAAGGTGATTACTTGTTTTCACTGGAGAACCTCTGTAAGTGCATATTTACTGCAGTGTAATAGTCACAGGGCAGGAAGGGGTTAAATGTTTAAGTATTTAATTTCTACTGGAAATAATCTGCCCCTTATAGAGAGAAAAAGTGACCTCCATACACAACACAATCCACTATACCAAAATCAATAATACCATATACAAGGGGGAAATACCACCACACCGTGACCAGACAACATATGACCACCACATAGTGACCAAATACAACCCATACAAGGGATAAATACCGCCACACAGTGATCAGACAACATATTACCACCAGTGACCAAATACAGCCACATACAAGGGAGAAATACCACCACACTGTGACCAGACCACATATTACCACCAAACAGTGAACAAATACAGCCACATACAAGGGAGAAATACCGCGACACTATGACCAGATAACATACTACCAACACATAGTGATCAAAAGCAACCACATACCAGAGTAATACCACCACATCATAATTAGACCACACAGTAACCGAATACTACCACATACAAGGGAGAAATACCGCAACACTATAACCACACCACATAATGACCGACTATAACTACATAGAAGAAAGTAATACCGCCACACCATAATCAGACCACATAGTGACCGAATACAACCACATACAAGGGAGAAATACCGTGACACTATTACCACACCACATAATGACCAAATAATACCACACACGAGACAAATATCAGTACAACATGACCAGACGACATATTACTACCACACAAGGACATATAATACTATAATAATGATCATGAATAAAAACTACAACACTAATAACACTAATATTACCATCAGTGCCATAATACACAAGAGCTCTGTATATAGTGTATAGGTAATACAGTGCTCACCAGTGACATTATACACAGGAGCTCTGTATACAGTGTACAGTATAGTGTGTGTGTTCATGTAACACACTGACTTACCAGTGACGTCTCTAGCTGACTTTATTCATCTTCGCTTTTTCTCTTCATCCGGTGCTGACCGCCATCACTTCTTCCTGCATGACGCGACTCTGCAGAAAATAACAGTCACCTATAGCCGATCACTCCCAGAGCACATTCCTCACTATTTCCCCAATTTCTACACCACGTCAGACTCTTGTTCCCCCATTGGAGACAGTATCGTCAAATTTAACTTATATTTCATCAGTAATAATGTCCCCTAATTTGCCCCTACAGTAATTATGCCCCAAGTGCCACCATAAACTAATAATGTATGTCCCTTATTCTGGCCCCATATAGTAATTATGTCCCTCATCCTGGCCCCTTTTATATAATAATGTCTGGGGAAACAAGTGGAATCAGAAGGGGTTCTTAATTGCTTCCTGCACAAAATATCCCCCCACACTGGTCCTCTCCAAAATAGCCCCACAAAGTGCCCCTTTCCATAATGTCCCCCAAAAATTTGCATTTTATAATTTCTCGCCCAACTACTTCCCTGTATAAATTCCCCCCCTCCTCATTATACTATGCTGCCTTCCACAATCTTTGATGCCTCATAATTTCCCCCATTGCCCTATAATGTCCCAATTTCTTTCATAACGTTTCCCACTGACCTATAATGCCCCAATTTGCTTCATAATGTCCCCCACTGCCCTATAGTGTCCCCCACTGCCCTATATAGTGTCCCCGACTGCCCTATATAATGTCCTTTCACTGCCCTATTATGTCCTTCCACTGCCCTATTATGTTCCCAACTGCCCTATTATGTCCCCAACTGCCCTATTATGTCCCCCACTGCCCTATTATGTTCCCCACTGCCCTATTATGTTCCCCACTGCCCTATTATGTTCCCCACTGCCCTATTATGTTCCCCACTGACCCATAATATGCTCCATAAAGTCCCCTACCGCTTCTTAATGCCACTTGTAAAATAACACTGCTCCTCCCCCACCTGCAGCCGCTCATATAAAAGTACATCTTCGGCTCCTCTGGAGCGCTTACCTGTGCCTGCGCGTCCTCCTCTTCATACCTGCAGCTGCGGCCCCGGTGATGATGATGTCGGTGCAGGACTGAGGCGCGCTCCTCTGCAGCCCCGGTAATGACGGTACTTCGCGGTGTGGGGCTGAGCAGCGCTGCTCTGCCTCCTGTCACCGGCCGCACTGTACAAATGTATGCGCGCCTGAAAGACACGCATACATCTGAATACCGGCGCGGTCGGTGCAGGCAGGGCAGGCTCCAGGTTTTTGTGGGCCCTGGGCGAAATAGTCTCAGTGGGCCCCATCCACACATAGACATGCACAGATACATACACATACAGGCATACGTACACATACTTATTTAAAGAGAAATTCACAAAAACACATAAATAGACATAAATCTAGACACAGTCATATACACTGACATACATAGATACACATCATACATGCACACACACACACACACACACACATTATTTTTATATATTTATCCTGTATATATATTTCCAATATTGGGAAGCCGGCAACAGCCTCATTCACCTCCCGGCTTGTCTAACAGACATGGCCGCACATAGAGCACACTAACACTGCTGTATATACATCACAAGAGAGGCTGGGGACATACACATTACTGGGGGCATACATATTACTGATGAAGGGAGTATACAGCAATGGGGGGCATACAGCTCTAGAGGAGGGCAGTGACTCTGAGGTGGGGGGGACATACAGCTCTAAGGGGGTACACAGCACCTGGGTGGAGGGAACATACAGCTCTGGGGGGTAAACAGCACCTGGGTGGAGGGGACATACAGCTCTGGGGGGTAAACAGCACCTGGGTGGAGGGGACATACAGCTCTGGGGGGTAAACAGCACCTGGGTGGAGGGGACATACAGCTCTGGGGGTATAGTAGTATGCAGCCCCCATATTGTGTTATGAAGCCCCCATTGTCCTCCATATAGTATTATGTAGCCCCCATATGCACTATGCAGCCCCCATATAACATTAAGCAGCCCCCATATAGCACAATGCAGACCCATATATCATTAGGCACCTTCATGTAGTATACAGCCCACATATAGCACAATACAGACCCAGATAGCATTAGGCACCCTCATGTAGTATACAGCCCTTATATACCACAGTGCAGAACCAGATAGCATAAGGCACCCTCATGTAGTATATAGCCCCTATATACCGCAGTGCAGAGCTAGATAGCATTAAGCACCCTCATGTAGTGCAGAGCCCCTATATAGCACTATGCAGAGCCAATAGCATTAGGTATCCTCATGTAGTATACAGCTTGTATATAGCACAGCCTGTATATAGCACAGTGCAGAGCCAGATAGCAATAGGCACCCTCATGTAGCATACAGCTTGTATATAGCACAGCCTGTATATAGCACACTGCAGAGCCATATAGCAATAGGCACCCTCATGTAGTATACAGCTTGTATATAGCACAGCCTGTATATAGCACACTGCAGAGCCAGATAGCAATAGGCATTCTCATGTAGCATACAGTTTGAATATAGCACAGCCTGTATATAGCACACTGCAGAGCCAGATAGCAATAGGCACCCTCATGTAGCATACAGCTTGTATATAGCACAGCCTATATATAGCACAGTGCAGAGCCAGATAGCAATAGGCACCCTCATGTAGCATACAGCTTGTATATAGGCTATATACAAGCTGTATGCTACATGAGGCTGCCTATTGCTATCTGGCTCTGCACTGTGCTATATACAGGCTGTGCTATATAATATAGCGCAGCCTGTATATAGCACAGTGCAGAGTTGGAGAGCAGTAGGCACCCTCATTCAGCATACAGTGATTAATATTCACTTCTCCTCGTTCCCCCGCTGATCCGATCTCCTCGGCGCGTCCATTGCTGTCACTCGCTCTGACCTCTCAGTAGGTGCGCAGTGATGACGTCACCGCGCTCTGCTGCAGAGCTGTCAGAGCGCCGACAGTTACAGCGGGGAGAATGATAAGAGAGGGAGCGCGCCGCTCACTCTCTCATCATTGCTCTCAATTGTATCGGCACCTGGGATGCCGATATAATTGAAATCATGATCCTCGGCGGGGGGGGGGCGGTGACAGCGCGGCCATCGGGCCCCCCTGAGTAGCGGTGCGCCACTCCTGCCACCGCGAGTGGGTCCCCCGGCAGCTCAGGGCCCCGGCATTTGACCGGGTTTGCTGGGTGCTGGCACTGACAGCGACAGCGACGCTCTCCCTGCTTGCCGCTGCAGAGGGAATGGGATTGTCACTAATCATATCGGCAATGTGCCGATATGATTAGTGAAATTACCGACCGGGAGGGCCTCTCACACATATCCATAGTTGCCGGGGGGCGGGGCCTAGGGGGCGTGGCCATCAATAGCAGGGGCCCACCGGGGGTTCTCCCGACCTCCTGGTGGGCCAGTCCGCCCCTGGTGGGATGTTACGTCCCGCTCATCTCCGCCCCTCAGTTCTATTGGCCGGCCGCAGTGTGACGTCGCTGTGACGCGGAACGTCCCCCCCTTCAGGAAGAGGATGTTCGCTGCCCACAGCGAGGTCGTCTGGGAGGTAAGTACGTGTGACGGGGGTTCACGACTTTGTGCGCCACGGGCAACTAATTGCCCGTGACGCACAAACGACAGGGGCGGGTACGATCGCTCGTGCGATCGCATGGTAGATCGCCCCGTGTGACGCCGGCATAAGGCCAGGATCATACGATTGTATAAAAATATCGGTCCGATCATCCAGAAAAGTGGGACGATTTTGTTCTCGCTTGTCATCCGTTAGCATTCCATTATTCCATTATTTTTTAACAATGGCAGTTATTAATAATTTCCAGAACCATTTAGAGTTTTCTATACTTTTTTTCCTCACATCCATAGACTAGAATGGGTTAGTCTTATCCAATTTCAGAGTAAAATCTCCATATTCTCAGTGATTCTGTCAGTGAAAAAAAAAATGGTCATCTGCGCTGCCTCATTGTGTAATATTGGTCAGTGTGATATCCGATAAAAAATTGTCGTCTGAATGAGCTCTGAAACTAAAGATTTTGTAATGAAAGTTATATTTTTAGGTTATGTCTTCTTCTGCAGGCAAAACCTGCCTTCTTGGCAGCAAAGAAGTTGCTTGCTAAAAGCTGGTTTTACTTTTGCAGCCTTTTTTTCTACAGACAACATCTGTCATTTGCCTAAAGTACATGTTTAATCTAAACAGAAAAGTAGCAACAATTATGAAAAAATGCATGTTTTTTGCGGCATTCTTGCACTCTCACATTGTTCTTTAAGGGTGAATAATTGCTCAAAAAATTGAAATACTGTAGATTTAAAAAATGCTGCAGTTTTCCAATTCAGTAAGGGGAACAAAAAACAAGAGTGTGCTTGAGATTCCTGAAATCTCGTTGCTTCTTCTGGTACTGTGTAACGCCATGCCGGTGTCCTCGCACTCTCTTGCTCACCTCCCCCGGTGAGTAAGTCGGTTTCCTCACCTGTCTAAGCATCCGGCGGCGGTGGTCCCCTTCCCGTCCCTTGCTGCTACCTCCGAGAGCGTCTATACACCTTGCAGACCTCCGGCCTCTGCCCGTAGAGCGTGCCAGCGGCCACTCCCCCTTTCTTAAATGGCCAGCGTCCTCCTAACCTGAAAGTGCTTCCCAGGTCAGCTCGGAGGCTGCAGGTACTTAAGGCACCTCTGCCCTATAGGTGGTGCCTGGGCAATGAGTTAGATTCAGTGCTAGTTGTCAGGTTCCTCAGTGCTGCTGCTGACACTTGTTTATATTTCAGTGCTGTGCTACTTTGCTGTTCCTTTGCTGCCGCTACCAACCATACCCATCTCTACAAGTATCCATGCTGGTCGCTGACGCTGTATCATCCAGCCATCCATCCATACAAGATGGAACCCCGACACTAGCTGCTGCTGTGGTCTAATCCTAGAGACTGTCGCGCCAATACCACTGGGGCCAGACGTCGCAGCACCAGTCTTCCCAAGTAGCACCCAGACTCACACCTGCAGTGTAACACCCTCACCAGGGGCTCTGGAGAAAACCAGGTGTAGGTTCGTAGTTAAGCCCCCCTGGGTTTTCTGTGGCCCAGTGGGTTCACTAACATCCCTGCTTGCTGGGTGTGCATAACATACTGTAAAAAGCAACTTTTAATTTGCATTGAAAATGCTGGAAAAACAACCCCAAAGAAGCAATGTTTGAAAATATCCTTAAAAGGGGTTGTCTGTCCTTGGTGTATGTCTCTAGTCACTGTATGTGACTACAGACTTGTGAATCCTTACAGAACACAGTGTGCACACTGTCAGGATATTCCATTGCCGGTAGCACACAGGCAATTTGCATACTTCCAGGCACATTCTGACTAGAGGTATCCAGCCTCACTCAATTCACTTGTATTGAAGAAGGGAATGCATGTCCAGTTGACACATGACGTCATGTATGCAAATCCCATACTTTCTGTCACTCGCTCACACACTCCAGGTGCCGGCACTGGAGAGTCCTGACAGCATGAGCAGTGCACGCTAAGAGGATTCACGAGTCTGCAGACTTGTACCCAAAGGCCAGACAACTCCTTAAACATTACTTTAATGTTACGGGTTAAAAAATGTTCTATGAAACTTGGTCTTGTCGAGATTTCAGAAATTCTTCTTGTGCTCGATGAAATATTGATTAAATCTTACTTTTCAAGGGAGTGGGGGGACTCATTTTTGCTGAGCACTGTACAGTATATATATTCCTAGCAGTAGTTTTATGTAGACGGTATTTTCATGTTGAAGTCCTTTAAACTACTTTTTAATAATTTTTAATTTAAGCAAAAAATTCCTTATTGCAGTTACAGTAAATTATTATCTATTTATTGTAACAAAGGAGCATTATCAGCAAGATTAAATCATGCTTTTATACAGCTGCCAAAGCTACAACCCCAGAGGTTAGCAGGCAGAGCTTTATTACAGGTGCAAATAGAACACAATGTAACTGATACCTGGAATTAAAGAGACATTTATAATGGAGGATTTTAACCATATTGCTGCCTGAGGGCACCAGTCCACACCAGTCATCATATTCAATAGATATCTACAAATATAAAAAATTGCACCTACGGCTAATTCACAACTGTGGGATGAAATATACAGAACCCATGAGCCAACATCAGTGCGCTGTAATTTTAAAAAATTGTTTTAATGATAAGTAAACATATTTTATCATCAAATTATCTTAAACAAGAACATTTGGGTGATTTAAAATAAAGCTTTGTATCTTTACTTAAAGATTTTAGTAGATGAAGAACAAATATCAATATTCATGGTTGTCCAAACCAAGGTCGTTTAAACTAACAATACATATTAGACATTTGTTGGAGGATTCGAAATCTGGACAGGATCCGATGACAGTCTAATACCTATGGGGGCAACTGGACTGTCACCTGAAGCCCACTGCCCATGGAAACACAGATTGGACATTGTTGGAGGATTCGAAAACTCAACAGAATTCATTGCTGTTGATAGCCTAATACCTATGGGGGCAACTGGACTGACACCTGAAGCCCACTGCCCATGGAAACACAGATTGGACATTGTTGGAGGATTCAAAAACTCAACAGAATCCATTGCCGTTGATAGCCTAATACCTATGGGGGCAACTGGACTGACACCTGAAGCCCACTGTCCATGGAAACACAGATTGGACATTTGTTGGAGGATTTGAAAACTCAACAGGATCCGTTGACAGTCTAATACCTATGGGGGCAACTGGACTGACACCTGAAGCCCACTGTCCATGGAAACAAGGATCAGATGTGTTGGATTTCAACATGCCTGATACTTTGGCCTCCCAGTAGAGAACATACTTCCAGATGCAGTAATAAATCCTGCCATTCACATTAGATGTCTCTTGACCAAGCCATGTTCCACTGTCAGCTATCTTTGCCCTCACTCCAATACTCAAGGTCCCACCCTCAACCGACTGCCCCTGTGTTCTCTATGAGAAAGGTTCTACTTGGATTTAATGGGAGAACAAAGCTCTATGCAGTAGAAAATTGGACATGTTGGATTGATATTTTCCCCGACAATAAATTATCTGGGACTCCACACACCTTGGGCCCCAGTGTGGCTGTGTCGCGGGCGGAGGAGGGGACGCTGCGCTCTCCCACTGCTCGGGTCCGGCTGCCGCGGCTGCTGCGGCCTGCTGCTGCTTGGTGGCTCGAGCGATGGGCCGGATCCCGGGGACTCGAGCGGCGCTCCTTGCCCGTGAGTGAAAGGGGTTTGGTTTTTGGGATAGTTTATTGTCCGTGACGCCACCCATGGTTGTGGTGATTGTGTGGACACCACCGCTGCTCTGTATGGGGATCCCGGGAGCGGTGACAGGGAGCAGCAAAGTTGTTAGTTCTCCCCTCCGTGGGTAGGGGGTGGTTGTCCCGGGGCCCAGTGGTGAGGTGGGGGATGCTGGATGGCAGGGCCGGTGCAGGGCTTGGTGGGGTGCAGGGACGCGGGGGCAGCGCTGTGCCTCACGGCACTGTGGTACTCACTCAGCCTGAGACGGTGACACAGTTCTCGGTAAAACACACGGCTGGAAAGACGGTTCCCACGGACGGCTGCAGTTGCTTTTCCCCAGTAGTTGACGGTGACGGTCCCTTTTCCTGCACCTGAGATGATGATGGTAGCGATGGGTTCCCACCGGTTACCCGCTCCCCGACTTGGTTATGGGCCGGAGGAGCCCTACTTTGCCCGCAGGCGCTGGCCCTGAGAAACTGGTGCCCTGGCGGTGGCGGTGTCTCTCTCTAATGGTAGGACTGTTGCCTTCAATTGGGACTTGGTTGTTGGGAGACCCAGAGGTCCCCTTCACTGACGGATTTGGCAAATTCACGGCGACTCCTAGCCTTGCTGGGATCCGCAAGGCCCCTGCCAATGGTGCTGACTGCTCTTCGTATACCGCTCCGGTACCGCCGGGCCACCACCCTTCCACGGTCCTTCCGGCAACCTCCAAGCAGCCTCTCCTGCAGACAGTCACCGCCGTCCGCTAACCTTGCTGTTCTCAGTCCGGGGCACACACCCGGACCAACTTCAGGCTTTCTTAACTGTCACTGTCTCTTCCACTTTCTCTCCTCTCACTTGCTCCTCTACCACTTCCTTCAACTTCCCTCACTGTTCTGCCTGGTTCCTGATCTCCCTCCATATTCCATTGAAGCGGATCAAGGCGGTCACGAGCTTCTGCTGCAGGTCGGTCCGCCGGGGCGGATTGGCAGGCTACTGCTACCGGTGGTGGTGGTAGCGGGCCTAGTGGCGGGGCAGCAGCAGCCAACACGGGTAGCGGGGGAGGTAGCAGGGCGAGCGGGTATGGACCGGGTCCCTCAGCCGCGATGACCGACCCACTAGGGGTACAGGGGTGTGGGTCACTTAACCTCCCTTCCAAGACTCCCTCCACCTCGCGTCTCCGTATGGCTGCCACCACTTCCGCCATGTCGGCCTCCCACTCCTCCAGGAGGAGCTGCATGCGGACCTGCAGACGGCTGCTTAGCTGGACGGTCCGGACTTCCACCCACGCTGCGGGGCCAGGCGCGGGGACCACGGTGTTGTCGGCCGGACTCAGCATCTTTAGCAGCGGCCTCTTCCAGGAATCAGTCAATGGCCGCAGGGTCCTGGCGTCCCTGCTTCTATAGCCGCGCTCACATGCGGCCAGTCGCCATTTCGTCCCCCTTAGCCTCTTTCCGGCCCCTCCTCTATTGGGTGGGGTTTTGGCCTTCGCGCCTCCGCTACTCGAGAAGACGCTCGAGCGGGAACTTTTCGCGCCAAAGATGGCGGCTTCTGAAATTTTCCGGCCGGACACCTCCGGCGGTCACAAGGCGCACCTCTACCCAACGGCAGAGCGGTAAGATCCTGTTTGTGACGCCAAGTCGCCGCGGGCGGAGGAGGGGACGCCGCACCCTCCCACCGCTCGGGTCCGGCTGCTGCCGCTCGGTGGTGGCTCGAGCGGCGGGCCGGACCCCGGGGACCCGAGCGGTGCTCCCCGCCCGTGAGCGAAAAGGGTGGGGATTGATTGTGGGGATTGGATATTGTCCGTGACACCACCCACGGCCGCGGCGATTTTGGCGACACCACCGCTGCTCCGGACGGGGACCCTGGGAGCGATGACGGGGAGCAGCCCGGATGTCAGTTCTCCCCTCCGTGGGCAGGGGGGGCCGGCCGTCCCGGGGCCCGGCGATGGGGGTAGGGGTGAATGGCAGGCGGGTTACGGGGCCCGGTGAGGCGCAGGGCCGCGGGGGCAGCGCCGCGCCGCACGGCACCGCGGTACCCAGCCAATGACGAGGACACAGTTCTCGGCAAAACACACGGCTGGATGGACGGGTCCCACAGACGGCTGCGGTGTTTCTCCTCCCGGCAGGTTGATGGTGACTGCCTTTCCCTGCACCTGTGTAACGTGTACAGTTCCAATGGGTTCCCGCCGGCAACCCGCTCCCCCAGCCTGGATGGGTGCTGAAGGAGTCCCTTTTCCCCCCAGGCTCCGGCCCTGGGAACTTTAGCCTTGGCGGTGACTGTGTTTCCCTCTCTCGGTTGGACGGTTGCCCTCTGACGGGACCTGGCTGCTGGGAAACCCAGAAGGTTCCCTTCGCTAACGAATCTGGCAAATTCACGGCGACTCCCAGCCCCGCCGGGGTCCGTAAGCCCCCGCCGGATGGTGCTGGCCTCTCCCTGCGCACCGGTCCGGCACCGCCGGGCCACCGCCTGTCCACGGTCCCCACGGCTAGCTCCAATAGGCCACTCCTGCAGACAATCACCTCCGTCCGCTAACCTTGCTGTTCTCAGTTCGGGGCACACACCCGGACCAACTTCAGGCTTTCTTAACTGTCACTGTCTCTTCCACTTTTTCTCCTCTCACTTGCTCCTCTACCACTTCCTTCAACTTCCCTCACTGTTCTGCCTGGTTTTCCCGCCTCCAGGGCTGTGAACTCCTCGGTGGGCGGAGCCAACCGCCTGGCCCACCCCCTGGTGTGGACATCAGCCCCTGGAGGAAGGCAACAAGGATTTTTGTGTAGCTTTGGTGTACCTAACTGGGGTGTAGGGTGTGTTGGTGTTATTACCTGTGACCCCTGGCTTGCCCAGGGCGTCACAGCTGCACAGGTTGCACCAATGGTAAGTCCATCCCTGGGCCAGATTAATATCTTTGGATTAGGCTGACATTATTCTAATGTACATCAGAGGCTTTAACATGGTGATGTGGTATATTTATAAGGTAGAAAAAAGAAATGACTGTTGCTTGAACGGTTAATGAGTAAAGTATTATTTGATCTTTGTTCAAGTGAAATTGTTGGGAAGTTTACTAGAAAAATAGGACCAGTCTAGATTGATTTGTCCCATCACCACAATAACAATCAGCTTAAAGGGAATCTGAAATCGGGCTATTGCTGCCCCATCTGATAGCAGCATGATGTAGATGTAGTGTAGTAGCCGAGATCCTCTTACAATCAAGTGCCAATTACTGGGAGGCGTGCTTTCAATTTCAATTCAATTTTTTTTTTTAATTCATATTAAAATTTTAATTAACCCCTTCGACCCGACCGATTGTCCGTTTTTCGTTTTTTTTTCCCCTTCTTCCGAGAGCCATAACTTAATGATTTTTCCTTTATTATTGCCATATGAGAACTTTTACCGTATAGTGTACCGGAAAACAGGAATGAAATTCCAAGTTCGGTGAAATTGCAAAAAAAAAGTGTAATTGCACGATTGTTTTTGGGATATTTTATTCACTGTATTCACTATATGGTAAAACTGATGTGTCGGTGTGATGCCTCAGGTCGGTATGGGTTCGTAGATATAAAACATGTATAGTTTTACTTTTATAGATGGGGTTAAAAAAAATTCAGAAGTTTGTCCAGACTGTTATCACAGATTCGAAATAGCACCAATGTGATTACTAAAACATAACCTTTATTAAAGATAGTTATTAAAACACCAAAAACATAAATGATAACGCCATGCCTAGTTAAGAGAAAAATCGGTATAGCTACCCATAATTGTATTAATACCAAAGACTACACAATAGCTTATATACAAATAAGAGGGGAGTTTAATCACTTTGTAAATAATCCCCTCCATAAAAAACAGACATGTTTAAAGGGAACCTGTCACCAGATTTGGGGCCTAAGAGTTGCGGCCACTACTAGTGGGCTGTTATTTACAGAATTCTAACATGCTGTATATAAGAGCCCAGGCCACTGTGTAGAACGTAAAAATGACTTTATAATACTCACCTAAACGATCAGTTTGGTGCAGAATGGTCAGATGGGTGTCTCCATTCACACTCGCATTGAGGTCCTGCGCAGGCGCACTTTGATCTGCCCTGAGTAGGGCAGATCAAAGTATTGTAGTGCGCCTACGCAGGACCTCAATGCCAGCACGTGTGCATGACGTAGGACGCATCATGCACCCAGGCTTCAGAAGAAGGAGGACAAAGATGGCCAAAAGAGGAGGCGCCAACACTAGAGAACAGAGACACCCATCTGACCATTCTGCACCGAACCGACCATTTAGGTGAGTATTATAAAGTCATTTTTATGTTCTACACAGCGGCCTGGGCTCTTATATACAGCATGTTAGAATGCTGTATATAAGAGTTCTCTGGAGGTGGCTGCATCTTATAGCTGCCAAATCTGCTAACAGGTTCCCTTTAAGGAGAGCACCCACAATGTAGAGCAAATGCATACACAATACAGAGAGGATAAAGATTCATTAAGGCAATAGTACTCTCATAAATTAACTTTTTAATGGATCATTGATGGTGATGGTGCAGACAACTCTCCATAAGGGGATAACCTAAATTGCACTATTCCCGAATAAAGTACACAGGGTGACTTATAAGGAGAAGAACCTCACAAGTGAGAAACATCTGCGAAATAGGGTAAGTGAAGAATACCGCACACATGTGCACAAAAGACAGTGGTCCAATAAATCATATATTCAGACACATCACCCAAAAATCGAGGATAACTAATCCCTATGTCACCCCAGGGTAATAGATTGCACTATGCCCAAAGAATATAAAGATAGAGCAAGTGCTACCTCTTAGTAATTTATCTCTCTCCTTCAGACATTATTAACTGCAAGAGAGATATATTAGCAAGGCCCCATTACCTGTACAAATATATAAAATTGTCACATACAAGGCAATAATCCGCAAGAATCAGCCTTATATCAGTATTTGCTCAAACAAATCAAACAAAGAATGATCTCACTCAGATTGAGATTGTCCTTAAGGTGGATCAGGCTTCTCCCATTGTCCGTATTCCTTATACCGGCAGCACATGGCGGTGATGGAGACCCAGTTACTATCCCTGTATGGGACTAAGGGTACCGTCACACTTTAGCTACGCTCCAGCGATCCCACCAGCGATCTGACCTGGCAGGGATCGCTGGAGCGTCACTACATGGTCGCTGGTGAGCTGTCAAACAGGCAGATCTCCACAGCGATCAGAGATCAGCCTCCAGCCACCAGCGACCTGTGTAACGACGCTGTGCTTCGTAACCATGGTACAGATTGGGTTACTAAGCAAAGCGCTTTGCTTATAGTTACCCGATGTGTACCTTGGCTACGTGTGCAGGGAGCAGGGAGCCGGCTTCTAGAAGCTGCGGACGCTGGTAACCAAGGTAAATATCAGGTAACCAAGCAAAGCACTTTGTTTGCTTACCCGATGTGTACCTTGGTTACCAGTGTCCGCAGAAGCCGGCTGCCTGCTTCATGCACATTCAGATCGTTATCTCCCGCTGTCAAACACAGCGATGTGTGCTTCATAGCGGGAGAGCAACGAGCAAAAAATGAACCAGAGCAGTGTGTAACGATCAGTGATTTCACAGCAGGGGCCAGATCGCTGCTCAGTGTCACACACAGCGAGATCGCTGATGAGGTCACTGGTGCGTCAAAAAACCTGTGACTCAGCAGCGATCCCGCTAGCGATCTCGCTATGTGAGAAGTACCCCTAACACTGAGTCTTTGGCTCAACAAAAACTCCCGCCCTTGCAAGGGCAGTCCACAACTGACACTGTTGTGACTGACCCTAAACATTACCTAGGTGCCACCCAACCTTGGTGGCTCATCAGGGGAAGACATAGCACCTACATTCCTAAAGAGAAAGTAACCATCTTGCTCTAACTGAGCCTGGTATCATGAAACCTGGTATATAAGAATGACTTGGAAGGAGGCACCTAGGGGCTTCCAATAACCATGGGTCTCCGCAGCCTGAGAAAACCAGGCCTTAGCTGTCAAGCTTTATCATGGCTGGGTATCAAAATTGGGAGGACCGCACACTGTTTTTTTTTAATTATTTATTTAAATAATTATAAAAAAAAAAAAAAAAAAAAAGCTGCACTTGGTTCCTCTGATTTTGATACACAGCCGAGATAAGGGCACGGCTGAGGGCTGCAGCCTGTAGCAATATGCTTTCTCTGTGCTGGGTATCATAATATGGGGGGAGCCCTATGCCAATTTTTTATTTATTTGTTTATTTTTACTTTATAATATAGACCTGCAGACTAGGCCTGTAATTGAAAGTGTCAGACATGCTGTCACTCAGGGTGGGAAACAGTCCATATGCATGAACCTAATACATTGCCCTGGAAGCTAATGGGCGGCTGTGGGAGAAATAACAGCCGCGCCAGAGGCGCCGTCAGTATAGCGCCGCTTGCTTTATTATTTGTTTCTCTACTTTTGAAACCTCTCGAATCTGGACAGGTCCGGGTCCACCCTCACTAGTCATGGGTCTTCCAGCAGGACAATGACCCTAATTATAGTTCAAGAAGCCCTCAGACATGGATGGAAACAAAGCACTGGAAAGTTCTGAAGTGGCAGCAATGAGTCTGGATCTAACTCCCATTGATCACCTGTGGAAATTGCTGATGGGAGAAGGCGCCTTCAAATATGAAAGACCTTTTGCAGACAGTTTCCAGAAGATAGAGTGGTCCATCATTTCTGCTGTACAGAGCGTTGCTGATGCTGATGCTGATGCACCGCTCTGTACAACACAAGTGATCAGATGATCGCAGCTTCAAGTTCTCTAAAGGTATTAGTACAAGCAATAAAGAATGGTAAGAAAAAAATTAAAATATGAAAATAATAAAAAAAACACAAAAGTTCAAATCACCCCCCTTTTGCCCCATTGAAAATAAAACAATAAAAAAATTAAAGTACATATTTGGTGTCGCCGCTTTTACAAATGTCTGATCTATTAAAATGTAAAATAAATTATTCTGAACCTTAAACAGCATAAGAAATCAATACACCAGAATTACGTTTTTTTCGTCCACTGAAACATTGCAATAAAATGCAATAAGAGGAAATCAGAAGATCGTATCTTCCCAAAAATGGTATTTGTAAAAACATCAACTCATTGCGCAAAAAATAAACCATCACACAGTTCCAGATCCCGAAAAATGCTAATGTTACGGGCCATGGAATACGGTGACAAAAACGCCATTTTGTTTTGACAAATTTGTTTTTCACACCACTTAAATAAAAAAACCAAAACAACCTATACATACTTGGGATCATATATTGCCAGGTCAGTTTCACCATATAGTGACCAAAATAAAATAAATAAAATAAATAAATACATTTTGGAATTGCATGTTTTTTGCAGTTTCACCACACTTGGAATTTTTTCACATTTTCCAGTACATTATATCGTCAAATTAAATTTTTTTTTTTTCAAAAGTACTTGTCCTACAAAAAAATAAGCCCTTATATGGCTATGTTGGCAAAAAAATAAAAACATTGCGAGGTTCTGCAGCAAAGTGCGGTTTTACAGATAAGTGCATAGTTTAAACACAATCTCATAGTTTGACACAAGAACATAGTTTGAATTTATCCTAAAGCCTGCTTTACATGTTACAATTAATCGTGCGATCGCATTTGCGATCGCGCCCGCCCCCATCGTGTGTGCGGCACTGGCAATTTCTTGCCCGTGACGCACAATGCTGTAACCCCCCCGTCACATGTACTTTCCTCCCGAACGACCAAGCTGTGGGCGGCGAACATCCACTTCCTGAAGGGGGAGGGACGTTCAGCGCCACAGGGACGTCACACAGCGGCCGGCCAATAGAAGCGAAGGGGCGGAGATGAGCGTGACGGAAACATCCCGCCCACCTCCTTCCTTCAGCATTGCCGGCGGCCACAGGTAAGCTTCAGTTCATCGTTCCTGGAGTGTCACACAGAGCGACGTGTGCTGCCCCAGGTACGATGAACAACAGGACGTGCGACTTTTAGAAAATGAGCGAAGTGTCAGCGATGAACGAGAAGGTGAGTATTTCTGCTCGTTCATAGCTGTCACACGCTACAATATCACTAACGATGCCGGATGTGTGTCACTTATGACGTGACCCCGCCAACATCTCGTTAGATATATCGTAGCGTGTAAAGCCCACTTTATACGTTTCCCATTGTTTTTTTTTTCTCTTTGTTTTTCTACTTTATTGTTTATCCCCATTTAATAGTGGCTCCATGGACAATGCTACCAGGTGTGTATCTTGTCAGATGTATGCATGCCTTGAGCAGCCGTTCGAGGGTGAATATGTCTGCACTCGATGCAAGCATGTTGCATATTTGGAAGCCCATTTAACTGATCTAAATAAGCAGCTTGCAACACTCAGGGGCATTGCAAACCTGGAGAGGAGTTTAGAGCTCACTGAGCTTTCTCTGGCTGGGGCCAGTGATATGGAGCAGGGTGGAGGTGGGGAAGATCAGGACCCAGAGGTAGGTAGCTGGGTAACAATTAGAAGAAGAGGTAGGGGTAAAAGTGTCAGGGAGCCTAGTCCTGACCTGGCACAACCTAGTAAATATGCCTATTTGGCTGATATTAGGAATGAAAGGCCAGGACCAGGAACATTACAGCAGGACATTGCTCCTAGAAACCAGGAAAATGACTGCAGTAGGAAGGATGGAAATAGGAGTGCAGCAAAGCCCAGACAAATGTTGGTGGTAGGGGACTCTATAATTAAGCGGACAGACAGGGTCATCTGTCGCTGAGACCGCGAATGACGAACAGTGTGTTGTCTACCAGGTGCTCGGGTTTGGCATATTGTGGATCTGATAGACAGATTGGTGGGTGGGGCTGGGGAAAACCCAGCGGTCATGGTGCACATTGGTACTAATGACAAAGTTAGAGGCAGGTGGAAGGTCCTTAAAAATGATTACAGGGAACTAGGAGAGAAGCTGAAGTCCAGGACCTCCAAGATGGTGTTTTCAGAAATACTACCGGTGCAACGAGCGTCACTAGAAAGACAGCGGGAGCTTAGGGAGATAAATACGTGGCTTAGAAATTGGTGCAGGAAGGAAGGGTTCAGGTTCATGGAGAACTGGGCTGACATCTCAGTCAGCTACAGGCTCTACGGTAGGGACGGGCTGCACCTCAATGGGGAGGGTGCAGCTGTGCTGGGGGAAAAAATGGTCAGACGGATGGAGGAGCTTTAAAACTAGGATCTGGGGGGAGGGAGGGTAGTGGAGCAAATAATGGAATAGATAGAGCAGATAGAGACAGTGAGACGGTAGGGGTCAATGAAAGATTAGGGGGAGATGGGACATGCAAGGAAGGTAGGGAGGCTAGGAGTAATAAAGGTGTTAATAGTATTAAATGTCTACTGGCAAATGCAAGAAGTCTTGCAAACAAAATGAATGAATTGGAGACTCTTATGTCAACCATTGATTATGATGTGGTGGGCATTACGGAAACCTGGCTGGATGAGAGCCATGACTGGGTGGCAAACATACAGGGTTATACTACATTCAGGTGGGACAGGAAAGACAAAAAAGGTGGTGGGGTCTGTATATTTATCAAATCTAACCTAAAACCTGTGTTGAATGATGACATTGGGGTAGAGTCAGTATGGGTAAATGTACATAGGGAGGGGAATAATGGAAAAATGCTAATTAGAGTTTGTTATAAGCCTCCTAACATACCTGAACAGGTAGAGGGTGAATTGCTGGAACAAATTGAAAAGACAGCTAATAATAATCGGGTTCTTATTATGGGGGATTTCAACTATCCAGACTTACAGTGGGACATAGAATCTTCTGGTTCTGCTAAAAGCTGTAAGTTCTTATCTACTATTCAAGACAATTTCCTCTCTCAGATGGTAGATGAACCAACGAGGGGAGATAATTTGCTAGATTTGGTCCTGTCAAATAGACCGGATACAATTTCAGATCTACAGGTCCGGGAGCACTTGGGCACCAGCGATCATAATATGGTAAGCTTCAACGTTATATTCAATAGAACATTTCAAAGGGGAAATGCTAAAACCTGGAATTTTAGGGAAGCTGATTTCAACAAATTAAGGGCAGAGCGTAAATGTGTAGATTGGGACAAAGTCATGGTAACTGGGGATACCGAACATAAATGGGGAAAGTTTAAGGATATACTGCTAGAGTTGTGTAAAAAAACTTATAACCTCTGGTAATAAAATGTCCAGGAATAAAAAGAAACCACTATGGATAAATAAGACTGTACAAAGTATAATAAAACAAAAACAAAGGGCGTTTAAAATTTTGAAGGCTGAGAATACAGAAATAGCATAGCAGGAGTATAAAGATATCAATAGGAAATGCAAAAAAGAAATCAAACAAGCAAAACTAGTTACTGCAACAAAAGTCGACCAATGACATTAAAATAAATCCCAAAATCTTTTATAAATACATTAATGCCAAAAGGAAAACAAAGGATAGTATTGGCCCCTTAAAATATAATAACAAGTTAGTTATAGAGGATAAACAAAAGACTGAGATATTAAATAGGCATTTCTCATCTGTGTTCACCAAGGAACTGACTGTACCAGGGCTCATTCAACAAGTGAAAAATCAAAGTTCCCCAACTGATATAATTAATTTAACACAAGAAGAAGTACGCCTACGTCTGAGTAAATTAAACATTGACAAATCCCCCGTGCCAGATGGCATTCATCCACGAATATTGAGGGAATTGAGCTCCGTAATCGACAAACCGCTGTATCTTATCTTTTTAGACTCGCTTGTAATAGGGTTGGTGCCTCAGGATTGGAGGATTCCTGATGTGGTACCGATATTTAAGAAAGGTAAGAGGGTAGATCCAGGCAACTACCGTCCAGTAAGTCTGACATCAGTAGTGTGCAAAGTTTTTGAGGGCATTTTAAGCCCATTACGACAGCCTTACGGAGATAAACGGCGGCAGAATCAGGTCCTTATTCTGATCCGCCGTCTATAAACGGCGGTCAGAAAAAGGTAAATAGCGCCCCCCAGCGTCAGAAAATCTCTGGGGTTTCAGCTACCGGGGGTAGCTGAGACCCTGGAGAACATGATTCAGGCCGGTTTTTTCCGGTCCCCGCTCACATGATCACCGGTATACACCGTATACCGATGATCATGTTATAGTAAATCACAGCGCCGGTAAGCAATGATTTATCTCCCATCTGACATGATCAAACATGTCAGCTGGGAGATAAATCTCCTCCCCCGGTCCCCTCCGGTCCCCCGGGGTCGCCGAAGTGCCCCCCCCAACCCCCAACCCCCCCCCCAAAAATCCAAGATGGCGGCGCGCACAGCAGCGCACCGCCCGCATTTACCCATTTCCTTTGACTTCTGTCGCATGTGCCATCACACATGCGACAGAAAACTCCTCCCCAGGCCCTGCCAGGTCACCCCTATTCCCACCCCGGTGTTCCCCGGTGTCCCCCGTACCTGTCGGAGCGCTGATCCCCGCGGCCCCCTCCTCCTTCACAGCAGACGCCGGTCACATGTGCAGAGCGCGGCTGTCAGCTCAGCTTCCTGCTTTGCTTGCAGAGACGCTGCTGCTGCTGCTCGCACTCTGCAGCTGTGACCTGGGGAGAGTGGGTGCAGATTCTTTGCACCCACTCTCCTCAAATGGAGGGTCTGCACTCCTAGAAAATGGGGGACACGTTCCCTGAGCGTGCCCCCCATATTCTAGAAGATCGTGGGACTTCCAAAATAGCTTACAGGAGATTTTTTTTTTCTTTTCAATAAATTGGTCAAAGAGGGATGGTTGGGGAGTGTTTTTTCAAATAAATTTTTTTTTGTTGTCAATTTTTTTTTTGTATTACTGTCAGTTAGTTATGTCTGGTATCAAATAGACGCCGTGACATAACTAATTGCTGGGCTTGATACCAGGTGACATTACACATCTGGTATCAACCCCATTTATTACCCCGTTTGCCACCGCACCAGGGCGCGGGATGAGTTGGGGCGAAGTGCCAGGATTGGCGCATCTAATGGATGCGCCACTTCTGGGGCGGCTGCGGCCTGCTATTTTTAGGCTGGGAAGAGTCCAATAACCATGGCTCTTCCCACCCTGAGAATACCAGACCCCAGCTGTCCGCTTCACCTTGGCTGGTGACCTAATTTGGGGGGACCCCACGTTTGTTTGTTTTTTAATTATTATAAATTTTTTTTAAAAAAAACAGCTTGGGGAGCCCTCCAAATTGATCACCAGCCAAGGTGAAGCTGTCAGCTGTGGTTTGCAGGCTACAGCTGTCTGCTTTACCCTAGCTGGCTATCAAAAATAGGGGGGACCTCACGTCATTTATTTTAATTATTTTTTTTTTCTTTTTGGGCTAAATACAAGGCTAGGCACCCTTTAGTGCCACATAAAAGTCACTGAAGGGCGCCAGCTTAGAATATGAAGGGGGTGGGATATTATATGTGTTTGACATCTATCCATTCATCCACTGTAGCATTTTAGGCTGTGTGCCCACAATCAGGGTTTGCAGTGTTTTGGGCGCAGAGTGTTTTTCCTGCGTCCATAACGCTGCATTGTGCAGTAGAGGCACAGTGGAAGGAATTTTAGAAATCCCATGCCCAATGTGCTTCTTTTCTCCGCAGCATAAACAGACCTGTGGCGCAGCTTCCCGAGCCTCAGCATGTCAATTTATGCTGCGGAGACAAGGGTGTTCTCTGCACGTAGAATAGAGCTAATTCCACAGCAGCCTGAACCCAAATCGTGGGCACGGGCAGCTGCATTCTCCCGTGGACAACACTCACATCTCTGCAGTAAGGCTGACACGGTGTACTAGATGCTGTGTCGCTGGATCATGGCCACATAGCCTAACAGTGAGAAATTTGTTGCTACAGCAACATTTTTATGAAGTACCTGTGGAATCAAAATGCTTACTATACTCCTGAATAAAATCCTTGAGGGGTCCAGTTTCCAAAATGGGGTCACTTGTGGGGGGTTTCTGATGTATAGGTACCCAAGGGGCCCTGCTAAAGTAACATGGTGCGTGCAATTTATTTCAACTATTCCAGAATTCAAATGGTGCTCCTTCCATTCCAAGCCCTCCCATTTATCCAAACAGAGATTTTTTGCCACATGTGGGATATCCCTGCTCTCACAATAAATTGGATAACAACCTGTGGGATCCATGTTTTGTTGTTGCCTCTTGAAAAAGTGAGAAATTTGATTCTGAATCAACATTTTTGTGAAAAAAATGAAATTTTTCAATATGGCAACCTAAGCTTATCAAATTCTGTGAAGTGCTTGTGGATTCAAAATGCTCACTATACACCTAGATAAAAGCCTTGAGGTGTCTTGTTTCCAGAATGGGGTCACTTGTGGGGGAGCTCCACTGTTTACGCACCTTAGGGGCTTTCCAAATGCGACATAGCGTCCGCTAATGATTCCAACCAATTGTGCAGTCAAATGGCGCTCCTTCCCTTCCGAGCCTTGCCGTGCACCCAAACAGTTGATTTTCATCACACATAAGGTATCAGCATACTCAGGAGAAATTGCACAATGAATTTTATGCTGAATTTTTTCCTTTTACTCTTGATAAAAAAAAGCTGTCTGGTTGAAGTAACAATTTTGTGGTAAAAATGTATTTTTTTTATTTTCACAGCTCAACATTATAAACTTCTGTGAAGCACCTGGGGGTTCAGGGCACTCACCAAACATCTAGATAAATTCCTTGAGGGGTCTATTTTCCAAAATGTGGCCACATGTTGAGGAGCTTCACTGTTTAGGCACCTCAGGGGCTCTCCAAATGCAACATGGCGTCCGCTATTGATTCCAGCCAATTTTGCAGTCAAATGGCACGCCTTCCCTTCCGAGCCCCGCCGTGTGCCCAAACAGTTGATTTCCACCACATATAAGGTATCGCCAAACTCAGGAGAAATTGCACAATAAATTTCATGGTGACTTTTTTTCCTGTTACCCTTGTGAAAAAAAAGCTACCTGGTTGAATTAACAATTTTGTGGTAAAATTTTATTTTTTTATTTTCATGGTTCAACGTTATAAACTTCTGTGAAGCACCTGGGGGTTCAGGGTACTCACCAAACATCTAGATAAATTCCTTGAGGGGCCTATTTTCCAAAATGGAGTCACTTGTGGGGGGTTTCTGCTGTTTAGGTACCTGAGGGGTCCTCCAAATGCGACATGGTGCCTGCAATCTTTTTCAGCCAAATTTCCTTTCCAAAATTCAAATATTGCTCCTTCCGTTCCAAGCCCTCCCATTTGTCCAAACAAAGGTTTCAGACCACATGTGAGGTATCACCGTGCTCATAAAAAAGTGGGTAACAAACATTGGGGTCAAATTTTTGGAATTACCTCTTGAAAAAGTGAGAAAATTGATGCTAAAGCAACATTTTTGAGGAAAAAAAATGAAAATTTTCAATATGACAATGTAACGTTATCAACATCTTTGAAGTACCTGTGGGTCCAAAATTCTCACTATACCCTTAGATAGGAGCCTTAAGGGGTCTAGTTTCCAAAATGGTATCACTTGTGAGGGGTTTCTGCTGTTTAGATACCTTAGTGGATCTGTAAATGCAACATGGTGCCCGCAATCTGTTTCAGCCAACTTTGCTTTCCAAAATTCAAATAATGCTCCTTCTGTTCCGAGCCCTCCCATTTGTCCAAACAGAGGTTTCTGACCACATGTGGGGTATTAACGCGTTCATAAGAAAGTGGGTAACAAATTTTGGGGTCCATTTTGTTGTGTTATTTCTTCTAAAAGTGAATAAATTTGGGGTAGAGCAACATTTTAGGTAAAATTTTATTTTTTGCTTTTTTTCATTCCACTTTGCTTTAGTTCCTGTGAAGCACCTGAAGGTTTAATAAACTTCTTGGATGTGGTTTTGAGTACTTTGAGGAGTGCAGTTTTTAGAATGGTGTCACTTTAGGGTATTTTTTTGTCACCTAGGCCTCTCAAAGTCACTTCAAATGTGATGTGGTCCCTAAAAAAATGGTTTTGTGAATTTTGTTGAAAAAATGGGAAATTGCTGATGAACTTTGAACCCTTCTAACTTCCTAACCCCAAAAAATTTTGTTTCAGAAATTGCGCTGATCTAAAGTAGACAAGTGGGAAATGTTATTTATTAACTGTTTTGTGTGACATAACTCTCTGGTTTATGGGCATAAAAATTTAAAGTTTGAAAATTGCAAAATTTTAAAAATTTTCATCAAATTTCCGATTTTTTTACAAATAAAAGCAAAAAATATCGTTCTAAATTTATAACTATCATGAAGTACAATATGTCACGAAAAAACAATCTCAGAATCACCGGGATCCGTTGAAGCGTTCCAGAGTTATAACCTCATAAAGGGACACTGGTCAGAATTGCAAAAAATGGCCTGGGCATTAAGTACAAAACTGGCTTCGTCCTTAAGGGGTTAAGGGATGACATGCAAAAATATATTGCAGAAAACAATATAATAACTGACAGACAGCATGGATTCATGAAAGATCAGTCGTGTCTAACCAACCTGTTGGGGTTCTATGAGGGGGTAAGTGCAAACCTGGATATTGGTAATGCAGCTGATTTATTTGGACTTTGCAAAGGCATTTGATACTGTACCACATAATAGCCTTATACTAAAGCTCCAGAAGCAAGGACTAGGGGAAATTATATGCAACTGGGTAAGGAATTGGCTAAAAGATAGGAAACAAAGAGTAGTCATAAATGGAACATTCTCTAAATGGGCTATAGTCAGCAGTGGGGTGCCGCAGGGATCTGTTAGGACCGACTCTTTTAATCTCTTTATTAATGACCTTTTCGATGGGATTGATAGTACAGTGTCAGTCTTTGCTGATGACACCAAACTATGTAGGATATTAAAAACTGACCTTGATAGTACAATATTACAAAAAGATCTGGATAAGATGTCAGAATGGGCAGATACTTAGCAAATGAGATTTAATGTTGATAAATGTAAAGTAATGCACCTAGGACGGAGTAATCCTATAGCTGCATATACATTACATGGAAGTAAACTCGGGACTACAGAACAGTAGAAGGACTTGGGTATTCTCATTACAAATAAGCTGAGCAGCAGCTCTCAATGTCAAGCAGCAGCTGCAAAAGCAAACAAGATTTTAGGGTGTATAAAAAGAGAGATCAGATCTCGGGATCCCAACGTATTGTTACCCCTCTATAAATCACTTGTAAGGCCACATCTGGAATATGGGATCCAGTTTTGGGTTCCACATTTTAAAAAGGACATTTAGAAGTTAGAGTCAGTTCAAAGGCAGCTAACTAGACTACTACAAGGAATGGAAGGCCTCCCATATGATGACAGGTTGAAGAAGTTAGATATGTTTAGCTTAGAAAAAAGATGTCTCAGAGGAGATCTCATTTATTTGTATAAATACATGTGTGGTCAATATAAAGGACTGGCACATGACTTATTTCTTCCAAAGACAATACTAAGGACCAGGGGGCATTCACTGTGAGTGGAAGAAAAGCGATTCCGACACCTAAATAGGAAAGGGTTCTTTACAGTTAGAGCGGTCAGACTGTGGAATGCCCTACCACAAGAGGTAGTAATGGCTGATACTATAACAGCTTTTAAAAAAGGGCTGGATGATTTCCTCACTACACACAACATTGTTGGTTATAAATGACTTAGTGACCAAATGTAGAACTGGTGGAGGAAGGTTGAACTAGATGGACCTAGGTCTTTTTTCAACCTTAGTAACTATGTAACTATGACTTTTGGAAAAAGGGCAGGAAAACCTAAAACTAAAAATGAACTGGTAGTGAAGGGGTAAAATACAATAATTATTTTCTACTACATACATTTTGCTGTTTTATATTTAAAGTGAAACGTTAACTTTTTAACTATTATATGTTGTAAAATTAAGTATTTGAAGTTGAGTATATAAGAATATATTCCAAAGGTTTATTGTCATTGTAAATAAAGAGCATAACATTTTATTATGGTTGACTAAAGTGGAACATTTTTATTCCAGTGTTGCCAATTTCTTTGATATGTAGAGAATGTGTTGTTGTTAGTAGCATAGAAATGTATGTATAGGTTATGTAATGAGATTTTGCTTGCTTATATTTTGAGTCAATCACTGTTTTCTCTGCTGCAGATCTAGCAATACACTGCTTAACTCTGTATAACCTCACCCACACCACTGATTGGTAGCTTTCTGTCCAAGTACAGTGTACACAGAAAGCTGACAATCAGTGGGGAGGGCATTGTTATACAGAGCTCCTAAATATTTGGTGTCTTTCATCTTCCTCTTGACAATACTCTATAGATTCTCTATGGGGTTTTGGTCAGGCGAGTTTGCTGGCTAATCAAGGCCAGTGATACTGTGGTTATTAAACCAGGCACTGGTACTTTTGGCAGTGTGGACTGGTGCCAAGTCCTGCTGGAAAATGAAATTTCCATCTCCAAAAAGCTTGTCATTAGAGGGAAGCATGGAGTGCTCTAAAATTTCCTGGTAGACGGTTGCGCTGACTTTGGTCTTGATAACACACAGTGGACCTACACCAGCAGATGACATTGTGGTGCCCTGGACAAGCCAGGGGCCACAGATAACAACACACACACACCCCCACCCCCAGCAGTTCACAGCAGACATCTCCAAAGTGACCTGCTTTCTGCCTCGGGCTCAGACAGACACACCAGGTGGGCGGAGTCAGGAGATGGAGACGCCCACCCAGGAGTTTGGCTGGCCGAGGCAGGAAACAAGCCCAGTCAAGTCCTAGGAGAGGAAGAGAGAGGAGGTCTGCAGAGAGGCAGACACAGACTGGGGCCTAGGATTGGAGCCTAGGGCCCTCGTGCAGCAAAGAGTCAGGCAGACGGTAGTGGCCGTCTGCAGGGAGCCGGGGAGACAGTTGGTGGAACCGTAGGTAGCCGGGGCTGGGCGGTGGCCCACCGGTACCGAATCGGGGAGCCAGCTGGAAGCCGGAGCGCAGGAGGAGCGTGCACGGAGGTGGAAGAAAGGACTTACACCACCAAACTGGGTCAGGGGAGAAACAACAACCGCAGCCGTCTGTGAGACCCGTCCATCCAGCCGTGTGTTTTACTGAGAACTGTGTCATCATCATTATCGGCTGAGTGAGTACCACCGTGCCGTGCGGCACCGCGCTGCCCCCGCGACCCTGCACCTCACCAGGCCCCGTAACCCGCCTTCTACCCATCCACCTACCTCACCGGGCCCCGGGACAACCAACCCCCTACCCACGGTGGGGAGAACTAACATCTAGCTGCTCCATACCATCACTCCCGGGATCCCCGTCCAGAGCAGCGGTGGTGTTCCAATCTCACCACAACTGTGGGTGGCGTCACGGACAATCTCCCTTACCTAATCCCCCTTTTACTGTGGAGCCTGGGATCACAGACCGGGTTACGCCACCGTGATACCCACAGAAGTGACCCCGTGGCCCGGATCTGAGTACCCCCTGGTCCCCGGGCGACACAACATGGCTCCCCAAACCATCACTGATTGTGGAAAGTTCACACTAGACCTCAAGCAGCTTGGATTGTGGCCTCTCCTCTCTTCCTCCAGACTCTGGGACTGCGATTTCCAAATAAAATGCAAAATTTACTTTCATCTGAAAACAAAACCTTGGACCCCTGAGCAACAGTCAAGTTCTTTTTCTTGTTGGCCCAGGTAAGATGCTTATGGCGTTGTCTATTGGTCATGAATGGCTTGACACAAAGAATGTGACAATTTTAGTCTGACACGCCCACCAGGGCCGCTGGGGGCACTCGGAACCGGGCAACGGTTCTGTTTGGGAGGTCACAGCGGCAGGGCCCGACTCCGTGACTCTGGCAGTGTCGTTAATTAAATGACGAGGGGAAATATTTACAGGGGCATGAGTTATGACACCACCTGTGGTATTCGGCAATGTATGGCCGACGCTGCTGGACGAGACCACGGGGGCAGATGGTGACGCAGCAATGATGGTATAGCTCCCCACAGGTGGAGCTGGGCCCTAGGGCAGAATGTGTAGACTTAAGCAGATGAAGTGCTTCGAATGGTGCGGGGCTAGTGGTGTAGACAATGAATCCAGAATCCAGAACACCACCTCCTTAACACGCTCATAACGAGCAGCGGACGGCAGCGACAGTTTACTGCGGAAGATTCTGCAGGGAAGAAGGAGGTGAGTATTTGTTTTTTTTATTTGAAAATAATGACACGTGTTTCTCCGGAGCGTGTCACACGGGACCGCATCCACACCACATCCGTGTGGTACGGGTGCGGGCCGTGTGACACTGGTGCTGCTGGAGAATACGTGGACATGTCAGAATGCAAAACACACGGACACATGTAAGTACGGAACGGACACACGTTCCAAAATACTTACGTGTGTCCAAACAAGTATGAAATCATATGTCCACCTCTGTACGTGCCTCCGGTACGTGAAAAAACTGCCAAACACATCCTGGAGGCACGTGAGTATGGCAGAGGCCCTAGGAGCAATCTTGCCCTAAGCCTGGCCTGAGGTGGTTTCTATGGCAATGAATGTGTGTGTACAACGGCCTGTGCCCCCCTCCTTACTAGGGAATGGGGTACCACACCTCTGGCTGAAGTGCAGTACCTCTGTGGCGACTGGACCCTCAGGGGCGCCACAAGTGCATGTCCTCGATACATCTATGTATGGTGGCTCTTGAAGCACTGACTCCAGCAGCAGTCCACTCTTTGGGAATCTCCCCCAAATTTTTTAATGTCCTTTTCTTAACAATCCTATCAAGGCTGAGGTTATCCCTCTGTGAACAGCCAGCTTCTCTACCAATGACTTTTTGTGGCTTACCCTCCTTATAGAGTGTGTCAATGACTGCCTTCTGGAAATCTGTCAAGTCAGCAGTCTTCCTCATGATTGTGTAGCCTACTGAAGAAGACTAAGGTGGGCTTTGCACATTACGACATCGCATGCCGATGCTGCGATGTCGAGTGCGATAGTCCCCGCCCCCGTCGTACGTGCGATATCTTGTGATAGCTGCCGTAGCGAACATTATCGCTACGGCAGCTTCACATGCACTCACCTGTCCTGCGACGTCCCTCTGGCCGGCGAACCGCCTCCTACCTAAAGGGGCAGGCCATGCGGCGTCACAGCGATGTCACACGGTAGCAGCCAATAGCAAACGGAGGGGCGGAGATGAGCAGGATGTAAACATCCCGCCCACCTCCTTCCTTCTCATAGCAGCCGGGACGCAGGTAAGGTGATGTTCCTCGCTTCTGCGGCTTTACACACAGCGATGTGTGCTGCCACAGGAATGAGGAACAACATCGTACTTGTCTCTGCACCGGCATTATGGAAATGTCGGAGAATACACCGATGATACGATAAAAACGCTTTTGCGCTTGTTCATCGTATCAAAAAGGTTTTACACACTACGACATCGCAAGTGACGCCGGATGTGCGTCACTTTCGATTTGACCCCACCGACATCGCACCTGCGATGTCGTAGTGTGCAAAGCCGGCCTTAGGCCGGCGTTACACGAGACGATTTATCGTGCAATCACATCAGAGATCGCACCCGCCCCAGTCGTTTGTCGCACAAAGTCATTAAACCCCCGTCACACGTACTTACCTCCTACACGACCTCGCTCTGAGCAGCGAATATCCTCTTCCTGAAGGGGGAGGGACGTTCGGCGTCACTGCGAATAGAAGCGGAGGGGCGGAGATGAGCAGGAAGTAACATCCTGCCCACCTCCTTCCTTCGGCAGGACGCAGGTAAGCTGTGTTCGTCATTCCCGGAGTGTCACACGGAGCGATGTGTGCTGCCTCGGGAACGATGAACAACCGGAGCACAGAAGGAGGAACTACATTTTGAAAATGAATGACGTGTCAACGAGCAACGATAAGGTTAGTATTTTTGCTCGTTCACAGTCGTTCGGAGGTGTCACACAGTATGACATCTCTAAAGATGCCGGATGTGTGTCACGAATTCCATGTCCCCGCCGACATATCGCACGATATATCGTACCGTGTGACGCCGGCATAAGGGACCATTTTAAAAGCTTAGGAAGCCTTTGCAGGTGTTTTATGGTAATTATTCTAATTTTCTGAGATAATGACTTTTGGGTTTTCATTTGCTGTAAGCCATAATCATCAACATTAATAGAAATAAACACTTGCAATAGATCACTCTGTGTGTAATGACTATATAATATATAGGAATAGACCACTGTGTGTATGGACTCTATTTAATATATAGGTTTCCCTTTTTGCATTGAATTACTGAAATAAATTAACTTTTTGAGAATATTCTAATTTATTGAGATGCACTTGTAACTCTTTTGCCCTATCGGTTTGTGTGAATGTAAAGTCCATTGACAACTGCCTATATTTTTATTACTAGTTGTTCTAAAAATGAACCCAAACAAGCCACAAAGTGGAAACTATGATAATATTCATATAAAATCGCTATATAAGAAATCAATAGCATTGTTTATAGTAGCTCAGAATGTGAAGCTTCACCTTACAGTGTAAATGAATATCCGTGCATTCAAGCTATTTTTCAGATAAGCTGTTCTGTACCTTGAAGCTTGTAGGCCCCAATGCAAATTCTCTAACAGGGACCCCAATTATTTCAGGTCTTTGATAGTAATAGTCTTTTCATATGGGACCATTTGAGCCGCCCATGAGTTCGATTGCAATCCCTACACTTTATATTTTTATGTCACTGTCTGTGTGTGTGTACGCATGAGTAATATGTTGATTTCTCTATTCCCCTCCACAGGTGTCATGCGATGTTCTGCTCTGCACTTACTAGGTGTCATGGCGGTGTCGGACTCTGTTCACACTGCAGTGTGATGTGTGTGTCTCTTAGCTGTTCAGCCAGTGCCGGGTGTCAGCCGTTTCAGGTTCACTGCTCATCAGTCCAGCAGGAGTTCATTCCTGCTGGCTTGTGAACTGCTGCTAGGAGCTCAGGTTGCTTAATACTATTGACAGCCGCCTCCACCCTTTATAATGTGCTTGATCCGGTTCCTCATCGCCGATTATAGATCCAGTGATTCCGGTCTTTAGCGTGTGATCCATCTGGCGATCTGTTGTATGATATCTTGTGTGGTGTGGAAATATCCCTGTTGTCACTTTATTTTCTCCCTGTATCTTATTTCTTCCTGTGCATGTGTTGTCTCTCCACTGTGTCCGATTGCAGTGTATGTGTTTTGGTTCTTACCTGTCTGTGTTATTTTTGAGGTTTATTGCTTTGGTCCCAGCCCTCCCCAGGGGTGGGCAAGAGGGGGAGTTAGACAAGGGAACGGACAGCAGTTAGGGTCATGCTGGCAGTCCAGACCTCGCCACCATTGGGTGTACCTCTGGGATAAGGACAGTGCAGGGTCCCCAGTCTGAGGGCCAATCTAGGTGCTACTGCTCAGTTACTCATCACACCCATGACAGCAAGCTTTATCTTTAATTTGCAATTAACCCTGAGCTGGTGGAAGGAGACTAGCTCCTGTATTCTCTCCCATACACAGCAGCAAATAGGCAGGGATTACTGTTCTTCATTCTTAAGTTAGGAAAAAGAGTTAAGGCCACTTTACACACACAGATAAATCTGCGGCAGATCTGTGGTTGCAGTGACATTGTGGACAACCAGTGCCAGGTTTGTGGCTGTGTACATATGGAACAATATGTCCATGATTTCACTGCAACCACAGATCTGACAAAGATTTATCCGTGTGTGTAAAGCACCATTTAGGCGGGCTTTACACGTTGCGACATCGCTACCGATATATCGTCAGGGCCACGTCGTTAGTGACTCACATCCGGCGCCGGTAGCGACATCGCAATGTGTAAATCCTAGGTGCGAAGATGAACGAGTGCAAAAGTGACAAAAATCGCTGATCTGTGTCACGTCATTAATTTCCATAATGTCGTTTTAGCTGCAAATACGATGTTGTTTGTCGTTCCAGCAGATAGCACAAATCACTGTGTGTGAAGTCGCAGGACCGACAAACATCTCCTTACCTGCCTCCACCGGCAATGCGGAAGGGAGAAGGTGGGCGGGATGTTATATTCCGCTCATCTCCGCCCCTCCGCTTCTATTGGCCGGCCGCTTAGTGACGTCGTTGTGACGCCGAACGCACCTCCCCCTTGAAGGAGGGATTGTTCGGCAGTCACAGCGACGTCGCAGACCAGATATGTGCGTGTGAAGCTGCCGTAGTAATTATGTTCGCTACGGCAGCAAGCACCAGATATCGCACACGCGCCAATGCTAGCGATGTCGCAGCGTGTAAAGCACCCCTTAGGCTAAGCTCCCATGTCCCATAAGCATCCGTTAGGATGGATCCTGCAAAGATCCATTGGCAAAATTATTTCTGCTGAATCCATTTTTTTACCAATGGAGTCTATGGAGAATGGATCCATTAATGGATTTCTATTTATCTTCCATTTGTAAAGGATCCTGTAAGAAAAAACAGATCCATTACAAGTAAAAGAAAAATGTATGGCTAAATAGCAATACATTAACGGATCCGTTATCCATAGACTCTAATGTTAAAAAAAAATGGATCCCGAATAAGAAGACTGTGGAAAAAGAAACGCAAATAGGGTCTTACCCCAATAGATACGGGGTTTAGGAATGAGCAGTACTACTCACCAATAGGGGTTGTGACAGTTACAAAACTTGTAAAGGCATGTAACTCCAGGTCACGGCAGCAGTCCCCACGGTGGCTGATAACAGAGAGTAGTAGAGATGGGTTTCAAAGCCGCGCCAATGACCAAATGATCATGGAAGTTCCTCAGGACAAACAGGCAGATTTGATGTTCTTTTGCGGGTTTGTCCTGAGGAAGGGAGCTGAGTCTCCTGAAACGTGTAGACCTGTGCATGAAATAAAGTAACATTAATCTTAAACTTCCATGATCATTTGGTCATTGGCGCGGCTTTGAAACCCATCTCTACTACTCTCTGAAAAAAACAGACCCAGCAGACATCAGTTATTTAAAAACGGACAAAAAATAGTGTTTGCAGATCTTCTTTTCCCAACGGATCTCCGCAAGATCTGTTCTAACAGATGATCGTAGGACATGTGAACTCAGCCTTAAGCAGCATCATGGAAGAAATTATATAACATAATGCTAAGCTGTGCGGATGTGAATTAAGCATTGGAGTAAGCTATAAGACTTGTTATGAAGCTCAGCATGATCTTTCTGTGTCTCCCTTTGCCGGTTTTCTCACTCTGCCCCTCACTCCTCTCTCCATACCGGCCTGTGTTACATGATTCTACAGAGAGCTGGCAAGGGTCCAGGTGCAGGTGGAGAAGTGGCTCTTAAGTGGTGAAGGAGGTAGATTTCTCTGATAAGATATATCACAAAGTTTCTCTTATTCACCTGCACAATTGATTTCTGCAGTTTGTTGAAAGGACACTTGCCATTTAAATTTGTTGCCCAGTAAATTCTTTTTCAAATATTCTGTAATGCAATTGTGAATTATTAAATGAGGTCACAAATTAAAAAAAAAAAAAACTTCCTTTGTTAGCAATTGTTGGGACATTATATTGAGAGGCTATTGATCTCAGTGGACTCCTCATTGGACTGTAAATTATGGCCCAATTAGACTAAGTAGACTGAGCTTGAATATAAGCAGGACTGGCTGACCAGACTGAGCCCGGATTTAAGCAGGACAGGCTGACCAGACTGAGCCCGGATTTAAGCAGGACTGGCTGACCAGACTGAGCTCGGATTTAAGCAGGACTGGCTGACCAGACTGAGCCCGGATTTAAGCAGGACTGGCTGGCCAGACTGAGCCCTGATTTAAGCAGGACTGGCTGACCAGATTGAGCCCTGATTTAAGCAGGACTGGCTGACCAGACTGAGCCCGGATTTAAGCAGGACTGGCTGACCAGACTGAGCCCGGATTTAAGCAGGACTGACTGGCCACACTGAGCCCGGATTTAAGCAGAACTGGCTGACCAGACTGAGCCCGGATTTAAGCAGGACTGGCTGACCAGACTGAGCCCGGATTTAAGCAGGACTGGCTGACCAGACTGAGCCCGGATTTAAGCAGGACTGGCTGACCAGACTGAGCTTGTATTTAAGCAAGACTGGCTGGCAGAACTAAGCTCGGAATTAAGCAGAATTGGCTGACCAGACTGAACTCAGATTGAAACAGGTTTGGCTGGCCACACTGAGCTCGGATTTAAGCAGGACTAGCTGACCAGACTGAGCTTGGATTTAAGCAGGACTGGCTGACCAGACTGAGCTTGGATTTAAGCAGGACTGGCTGACCACACTGAGCTCGAATTTAAGCAGGACTGGCTGGCCAGACTGAGCTTGGATTTAAGCAGGACTGGCTGACCAGACGGAACTCGGATTTAAGCAGGACTGGCTGGCCACACTGAGCCCGGATTTAAGCAGGACTGGCTGACCAGACTGAGCCCGGATTTAAGCAGGACTGGCTGACCAGACTGAGCTTGTATTTAAGCAAGACTGGCTGGCAGAACTAAGCTCGGAATTAAGCAGAATTGGCTGACCAGACTGAACTCAGATTGAAACAGGTTTGGCTGGCCACACTGAGCTCGGATTTAAGCAGGACTGGCTGACCAGACTGAGCTTGGATTTAAGCAGGACTGGCTGACCAGACTGAGCTTGGATTTAAGCAGGACTGGCTGACCACACGGAGCTTGAATTTAAGCAGGACTGGCTGGCCAGACTGAGCTTGGATTTAAGCAGGACTGGCTGACCAGACTGAACTCGGATTTAAGCAGGACTGGCTGACCACACTGAGCTCGGATTTAAGTAGGACTGGCTGGCCAGACTGAGCTTGGTTTTAAGCAGGACTGGCTGACCAGACTGAGCTCGTATTTAAGCAGGATTGGCTGATTAGACTGAGCTCGTCATTTTTCTAGCACCTTTTCAGGCGGGTCCCAATCAGAATCTGCCTAAAAAAAAAAAGACATGTAGTGAAATATCCTTACACAACTAGCACACTATAGGTGCTAATTATATACAGCTGCCACTTTAGTGCTTGAATGGATGGTCTTTTACAAACCAGGAAAGACATATAAACCTACGGTACCTTTTCGTAGGGTTTCTTTCTCCTGGCACCTCTATGCCACCGCCTGTGCCAGTCATTAATTTGCTGCTCACATGTATGACTATGGCTTTAGGCAAAAAAAAATACAGCTGACACATTTTGGGTACACGCGATTTTAGTCATGACTCTGTAATCTTCTATTAGTTGTCCTCCGAAAGGAATTTCTCTAACATGAAATGCAGAAAGCAATTTATTTCCCTGGCTCTTTATTATGGTATGAAGAAAAAACATCATTGAATCTGTGCTTGATGCAGACATTATATTACAAATGTATTACAGAAATATGGTGCGACTATTAAAATATGATTACACAAAAAGTATGAACATTTATAGGTTTTACAGTACAGTGGATTTTCTTATAAACAGACTCTTAAATATACATCAGACAATATTAGCTGACAGAAAACATCATAGACAAAATTGACAAAATCCATGTCTAGGCTTTTTCGTTGAAACAGTTTTTTCAGTAAAACATAATTGGGAAAAGCCTTAAACCCAGGAACCAGTCGCCTTTTTATACTACAAATATTTACAGAGGTGTGCAAACCAACAATGTGATATCCTCATAGATTGATAAGGGGGCAGAATATTTGGTCAATTTATTTATAGCTGTAAATGCATTTGATTTAATTTTGGTAGGTAAAGTCACCTTTATGGTTTATTTGTTTCTTAACATAGAAAACGGGTCTGCACCAGGGGCATAGCTATACCGGGCGTGAAGGTACCCGACACACCAGGGCTAGTGAAAACCCTCCGAGACATAAGAAGATACCAGTATTAAAAATGGCACGATAGATTGTGGGTCCTATCAAAGAGTTTGCACTGGGATCAAAAAGCTTCACACACCCCCATACACACTAGACTAATGTCAGTTCAATTCAATGATATTGAGAAATTCAGCCAACGGTTTTATCTATATTGGGCACCGGCTGTCTGATAGTCGGGGGAGATGTCAATCGCACATATCCGATTTTGGACTGCCAATTGCATTGTTCTCCTGGAGATATGCCGTGGACCGACATGCCAATCAGCAGCTTTCTCATACAAAACACAGGAGCAGGTGAGATGGTTATCGGCTGAACGAGCTCCTCTGTATGGGAGTGTTGGGTGAGATGGTTATTGGCCGAACCAGCTCCTGTGTATGGGAGTGTTGGGTGAGCTGATCATCGGCTGAACGAGTTCCTGTGTATGGGAGTGTTGGCTGAGATGGTTATTGGCTGAACCAGCTCCTTTGTATGAGAGTGTGGGGTAAGATGGTCGTCGGCTAAACGAGCTCCTGTGTATGGGAGTGTAGGCTTAAATGGATATTTGCCGAACCAGCTCCTCTGTATGGGAATGTTGAGTAAGATGGTCATCGGCTCAACGAGCCCTTGTGTATGGGAGTGTTGGCTGAGATGGTTATTGGCCGAAAAAACTCCTGTGTATGGGAGTGTCCGGGTAAGATGGTCATCGACTGAATGAGCTCCTGTGTATGGTAGTGTTGGCTGAGATGGTTATTGCCTGAACCAGCTCCTGTATATGGGAGTGTTGGGTGAGATGGTTATTGGCTGAACCAACTTCTGTATATGAGAGTGATGGGTGAGATGGTCATTGGACAAACCAGCTTCTTGTATGGGAGTGTTGGGAGAGATGGTCATCGGCTGAATGACCTCCTGTGTATGGGAATGTTGGCTAAAATGGTTATTGGCTGAACCAGCTTGTGTATATGGGAATGTTGGGTGAGATGGTTATTGGCCGAACCAGATCTTACGTATGGGAGTGTTGCCTGAGATGGCTATCGGTGGCTGAACAACTGGCTGAAGCATCCTTGAACACACTGGTGGACAAATACAAAAAAGGGCCCCGGTGCCATAACAGTATAAGGGCCTTTTTCAGTCCAATAAATCATCAAAATGCTGTATTTCACTTGCTTTAGGGGTAGATATGAGCCCCATTACCTCATGGGCCCCTGTGCGGCTGCACAGGTTGCACCAATGATATGTCCATCCCCTGGTTCAACCAAAAGCCATCTAATGTGTTTGGCCGGCATTACACCCACGGTCATCTGGCACCTATGGATCAGGGTTCTTAGAAAAATCCAGGACTATTACAAGTATATGTCTATAGCCAGTTTGCTAAATAAATTAAGGGTTTGGATAAAAAGTGCCATAAGGATGGGTTTTTCAGATATTTTAAACTACTGCTTGTTATATTTTGGAAATATTTGAAAGGTGCAATTTCTTTTTACCCCTCTAATTAATACGATAACCCATTTTCACGTGGTGGTTCCCTCATGACAAGTCCTACATGAAAGCCACTGAAGTCAATGGAGTGATCGAGGGATTTCAGAGGATGATAACCATATATAACCCATCATTGACCTTCAGCTGTTGGAGGCAAGTCCCATTTAGGCGCCTCAATTTATCAGCCTAACGAGCGCTAATAGGAAGGCTGGCAACCCCATCTGCTCAAATCACTCAATTCTTGTTAAAAGTATTTGATTTTTTTCCTTGATTTTTTTTTTCAGGGCTATATTATCATGAACTTTCCCTATTATTATAACATGTGGGCATGCATTGCATTCAGTTTGCTTTGTCACCCCCCTAGATTTTGTCATGTCAAAAAACATAACAATTTTTTCATACTGTAATACATAGTATTACTGAAACTAATGATTTGCATATTTAAAACAAGGTGTTAGAAATGAAAACTCTATAATGTAACAAAACATTATGCTATAATTTTATGTACAGTCACGCACAGAAGTAGCAATACTTCTATTAAATTGTTGGGAGGAAAAAAAACCATAATTTAGAAAATATTTAAATATATACAAGGGTCGGAAAACAATTGCCGATATTAACCGCTGGGTTAACTTCACTATCCAAACAATTGATTGCAAGTCTTTCGAATGAATTCCACATCGGTTTGTTTGCTGGGGGGGCTACACAGGGCCGGAGTTTTGATTGTGCTGTCCCAAAATATCATCAAGAATCGTCAAATTGTTTAGCCAGTCTTCGTCGTTACTGCTTCCACCGCCACCTTTCATTAGACAGTCAATAAAGTCGGCTTCGTTACAGTTCGCCGACAGGATGGCACTGTTCTGCGCCGCAACAAAATCATACTGATGCATCTCAGCCCCAGAGTTTAACCTATCAAAGGTTTCGGGTGTTTGGACTGAGGTTGGGCCGTAAGACGGTGGACCAAGTTGACCAGGGTTCATTTGGTTAAAGGTGGAAAGACCTTGAGGCATTGCTTTCATGGCATTGAGGGCAGCAATCTGTCCCCGGGACAAGCTGTTCGCAATGTTAGGATTGTTTAGGGACCCCACACCTTGATTTGCCTGGGTCAGGCTAAGTTTTTGCATTTGTCTGATTTGAACACCAGGAGCTATCTGGTTTGGAGGAACCACTCCTTGATGGGAAAATTGCTGGCTTGTCATATTTGGTCTGACATTTTGTTTGGTGAACAGTGGGTTATTAGAAAATTGCTGCAAACTGGGATCCATTTGGCTTTGACCTGTTAATCTTGAAACTCCACTCTGAGTCCACATCTGAGAAGATGGGCTGGCATAGACATTGGGAATTCTTGATATGTTGGCTTGCCGTAAATGTTGTTGAGCTGCAGAATGATTTATTAATGAACTGGTGGTATGTCCAGATAATGCCATTCCAGGTCGGACGTTAGGCTGGCTATGCACTGTTTGGTAGCCAGCGCTCATACTAAGTGCATTCTGATTTTGTCTAAGTGGCATACTGAAATCTGAAGATGCTGGAAATATTCCTTGTTGCTTTCCAGTATTCATCATAACCATGGACCCACTATTCTGATTCATTGTTGTTGGTGTTATTCCAGCACCCATGCTTGTCTGAATCATCCCTTGTGTTGATGTGATTATTCGATGAGCTTGGGGAGGTGTTGGCATAGGCTGGACACAATCTGTACGGAGAGACTGCGGGATATCTGCCATGGAAAAGGAAAGTTGAAATATTTAGTTGGATAAATAAAACTTTTTTGTTCAACACAACTCAGTTATAACATAACATCACCGTCTTACCATAATTAAAATGTTACATCAGATCAGGAAAGTATATGGGAGCAATACAAACCATCAATTACCCAATTTTCCAGATTATAAGTTGCACATTTTCCCCCAAAAACTGGGGGGAAAATGGGGGTGCCTCTTATAATACAGATATGGCTTACCAGGGTGGCGGTGGAGTGGGATCACAGGAGGCAGGGTCGTCAATACTGAAGGTTCGGAGGAGGAGGTGTCACTGCAGTGGAGTTGCTCAGGCGGGTCACAGGACAGAGGGTCGGCGATACTGCGGGCTCGGGAGTATTGCGGCGGCGGGGACCATTGATCTGCCAACGTGCTGTGGACTCCATTGACCTGCCAGCTTTTGACGCAATGGACTTCAAGAAAATGGCTGCAGATGCCAATCTGCATACGTGCTGCCTCCGTCGCCATTTTCTTGAAGTCCATTGCGTCAACAGATCGCGCAGATCAATGGCACCCACCGCGATACTCCCAAGCCCGCAGTTTCACCGACCCTCCATCCACTGAGCCTCCTGAGCTGTGACACCCCCTCCTCCGAGCCTGCAGCATCACTGACAATGCCTCCTGTGACCCTCCTGAGCCGCTCCACCACCACCGTTCCCCCCTGGTGGGATATTATCAGACGCACTAGGATTATAAATCGGACCTTCATATTAACATTAAAAATTATTTTTCCCTATTTTCCTCCTTTAAATTTGGTGTGCGTCTTATAATCCAGTGCGTCTTATAAAAATGAAAAATATGGTAATGGATCAATTTAACAATTCAGCAAATCTTACTAATGTAGCAAGATACCCATTTGCCTTGGAGACTGGAGGGTGACTATAATGTGTTGGTAAAATTGGGTGTTAAACAGTTTGGGGTGTGAAATCATGCTGACAAATTGCCTTTATGTGTGTATGTAGCTCTTTCAATGGGAAGTCCAGCAATAGCTGAAAGTGATGTAGTAAAGCTCGTCAAACTATCAATATTAACTTTTTGATTGCTAGTTCCAATAGGTGGCACTAGAGTTCAAATTTTCTCTTTCTCTATGAAGAGGCAATTTGCATACAGTATTTAATTTCCCAGATAAGCATTGCATGGCCTTTAAGTCTCCTTACTCTTGCATGCCAAACATGTCACTCTCCAGAAGGAAAGACATTACCCTTTACCTCTATCTCTTACCCCTATGTTTTAGGAAAAAAATCCCAAAACACATACAGGCGATGTGCACATGGCATCATTTAGATGCCGGCGCAACAGTCGAGTTTTTGCAAGCAAAGCTGCTTCAATAAAATGCTGGTGGTCATTTTGCTCAAGTGGCAAGTTGCATATTTAATTTCCCAGATGAGCATTGCAAGGCCTTTAAGTCTCCTTACACAAGCATGCCAAACATTTCACTCTCCACAAGGAAAGACGTTACCCCTTACCTCTATCTTTTACCCCTATGTTTTGGGAAAAAAATCCCAAAAATACACACAGGCTGTGTGCACATGGCATCGTTTAGGTGCCGGTGCAACCTCCGCCGAGTTTTCTCAGGCAAAACTGCTTCTATATAACGCTGGCAGTCATTTTGCTCAAGTGGCTTCGCTGGCGTTTCACCATCATTTTTTACAGAGGCTATCCTGCCAGCGTCTTCCACTCTATACTGTTTATTGAGAGCAGATGACTTCTGAGCAGAGCAAGTCACTTCTTTTAACCTGTTCAGCATTTCCAAACCCTGAATCTGTTAAAAGAAGTGTCATAAAACAGAACATGTGCACAGCGATGGCACTGGGACTATGCTCATTGTATGGCATGCTTTTGCAGCACTCATATTCCAAACAGAATTCACCTGAAAAAGAGGTTGAGTGCTCATACCCTTAAATTAAAGAAAAAAATCCCACCATAATATTTCCATGTTGACTGAAAGCCAACATCTGGCTGTGACATTTCTTGTCATTAAAAAGTGATCTAGACAAAGTCTATCAACATTGTGAAATATGGTGGACATCAACAATGACAAAAGCTCTTACTAAGCAGCTAATAAACAGGTAATGTTTTCTTGAAGAGAACCTGTCACCAGATTTGTACCATATAAGCTGCGGCCACCACCAGTGAGCTCTTATATATGGCATTCTAGAATACTGTATATAAGTGCCAGACCGCCCTGTATAGCATAAAAAACACCTTTGATTATACTCACCTGTGGGGCGGTCCAGTCTGATGATTATTGTACTTTCCCTATTATGTGTACCCCTTTCACATATAAAGCGCCATGGAATTGATGGCGCTATAATAATAATAATAATAATAATAATAAAGTAGTAATGCAGGTCAAAATTCCTTTATTAAGTGTTCACACATACGTTACCACAGTGTGTGGCTGTATTTTGTGCTTTGTACACTACTGCAGTCACTAAAGCTTGCACCTTTTTACATTTTACTAACATTCATGTATTTTCAAAGGTGTCAGCATTGGTCTTGGGTTTTGGCAGTTCCACTTTGGTCTGGGGTTGGACGGTGTTTCCTCTGTTGGTGGAGTCATCAGTGGTATGCGTGAAGGAGGCTGGCTGGAGGCCTCATTGTAATAAGTAAACCAGCCTCCTTTCAGTCACAGACCATGCACAGGCAGAGAAGGGGGTTTACTTATCTATTGACATGAGCCAGTTAGCCAGCCCCCTTCATTTGCACTGATGGCATTTTTCAAATGGAGCTGCCCGGTTCTGGAGCGCCGCTGATATCCTATGACCAGGACATTTCTTTACATATAAGTATATACATTTACCATTTTATTTTCCGCATGGAGAACAGGAATTAGCCCGTGAGTTATCCAGTAGATTACACAACACGGAAGCATAATTCTAAGTGTTATTGGAGACGGTACATATTTTAGTTTCTTACTCACTTTGAAATTGATTCATTTGCTGAGCTACAAATGCGCTGCGCTGTTCAGACGTCATGCTCATCATATTTGGCCTTGGTTTTACCTAAAATGGAAAAAAAATACATTTATATGATACAATATACTCCTCTGAATCCTTCCACCGGAGAAAATCTTAAACATAAAGGATATTAGGGAACTTCTAAATATATTTCCCTAATATGCAAATTTAGGTTTGCGTTGAGTCACCAAATGTGGACCTAGGTTACATCTTATCAAGAAATTTGTGTTTGTTTTACTTTTCTAAACAAAGATATATTTCAGTCATGGCACTGTTATCTGATCTGCAGGATATTATAGAGCAGGAGGAGCTGATTAGGTTGGGATACGTTTTTTTGGGAAGTTTCAGTAAAGCTTGCATTTTATTTTTTGAAATCCCAGGTCGTTGTATACATGAGTCCAGTGGGCGGTCCTATTCAGTGATTGACAGTCTTCCCTGTATGAATGTGCATAGTTGTCAATCACTAGTAGGACCGCCCACTGGACTCATGTATACAACCACTAGGGAATATACTGAATCTTCTCTACTCCATGCTGTCCACAGATCAGACTGCATGTACAAGTGACAGGTTCCCTTTAAATATCTGTTGTATAAAAGTATTTGCATATCCAAAATAAATTACATGATTAACATAATGAGTATACATAATATTACCAAACACCATTTAGTAGCAGTGTCAAACTAAGGAAGTCTTGGATAGATTTCTAGTACACAGTGCCCCCCAAAAGTCACTAAGCACCTAGTCACAATGCTTTGTTATGACATATGTACAAGGCAATGCCTTCCGGTTCCTTTTAAAAATGGATATCCAGGAACCAGCTTATTGGGAAGAACATATCTACTGACCAGGGCACTTACTGTAGAGGAGTGACCCAACCTCTGATGGGTACCAACCACCTCAGTAAGAGCCAACCGTAACCTCCTCTCCACCGGCTGCTAGAACTGAAGATGAACAAGCATTCACACCACGGACCAAAACATAGATTTAAAGGTACAGGCGGATGGTATGCTTTCTGGTTCAGCAAATCTGTGGCTCCACTTCCTTATTAATAGGGTATCAGTCTCCTACCCCCTCGTAACCTCTCCTGTACCCTAAGAACTTTTCTCTGTCACCTTTTTGTCAGTTTTTTTCCTTCCTCTGGATCAACATGTTAGGCTATAGGCTGAGCTTGGTGGACTAAAGTCTACTTTCAACTTCAAAGACTATAAAATTATTAATTTAATATTATTTTTATGGCCCATATCCTTAAAGAGGTTGTCCACTACTTTAACACTAATGTCCTATTCTTAGGATAGGTCATCAATGTCTGTCCGGCCGGGGTCCAATACTCGGCACCTCCACCAATCAGCTGTTTTCGGTGGCGGCGGCAGCAGGCGGCCGGAAATGCTCAGTTCTGGAGCTGCTCCATCTTCTGGTAACGGCCGCGGCCGGGTACTGCACATCCTCCTACCATTCATATCAATAGAAGGCGGATATGCAGTACACAGCCGCGGCTTCTATCAGAACATGGGGCAGCTCCAGAAGTATTTCTGCCCACAGGCTGCCGCCGCAAGCACCGGGGACTGCTGATTGGCTGGGGACTACCAACCAGGTGTCGGACCTCAGCCGATCAGACATTGATGACCTACCCTAAGGATATGCTATCAGTGTTAATATAATGGATAACCTATAATGTAACCTTAATTAGGTTCTTAATGCTTCCCATACTGTCCAAACCCTCTTATGTTTGGTATACCATGCACTCCGCCTGTTCTGGTAAAATCTGTAATAAATAATCTGAATTTTTATGTACAGTGGTAAATTATCACTATTATTATAAGGTGTATTTTAAAGGGAACCTATCAATAGATTCATGTTGCCGAACCCACAGGCATCATGAATCAGAGAGATTAACCAGGTATGTGTCACTCTGAAAAATATTGTTTGAAATACCGGCTTGGGACTATAAGGTCACTGACTAGTCCGGTGCGGCAGTGGTATTTTCCAGCTTCCCTGCTACAGCTGCCCGACAGGTCTCTCCCATAGGTGTACCACGGTAGCATGACTCTACTGACAAGTTCCCCTATATAAACCAGGTTCTTGGATATACAAATGTAAGGCAAAGCATATTCTGTGCAGAAGGTGATATTGGCACAAACAGCAGATATACTGTATGTCTACTCTTTATACATAGTGAATGCCTTTCAGTTGTTTCCCTGTAGAAGGTCGCTGTAGCCTTGTGTGGTCAGCAACACGGAGTGACATCTCTGATAGAGCAGATATTATAAGAAGGTCATTTGGTAACTCCTGTGTGTCCAGAATATATATCCATTATTAGTTTTCAGACTTAATTCATTTATCTTGCCTCATGTATAACCAGAGGGGAAGTTTATCAGACTAAACCTTCTGCCATGTACTCCAACCCCCGTCCCATCACCAATTGGATGCTTTGTGCCTATGCACAGTGTACCAGAAGGCTGCCAATCAGTGGTATGGGTGGGGTTTATCAGAGTTCAGCTTTCATAGAACTGGCAGGGTCACAGCAAATAAAACAGGGATTTAATCAAAACGGCAGCAATCAGTAAAGAAAGGAGATCTGTGCCACCACAATCATGCTGCAGTCAAATGGGGTAGCAAAAACCTGGGGACAGACTTATAAATACGGTAGTAGGATACAACAACCTGCAGGGTGGCATTAGAGCCTTGCAAATTGGGCAGTTGCCCAGTGCCTTCACCCCCCCTTGGGGTCACCCAGCATCTACAACAGGAGCTACGCTGATAACACAGGTATGCAAAATATGAATTTATGAAACCCCTTTACAACATCTGCCATATGTGTACGATGCAAGTTGGAAGCGGGTGTATGGAGCCCGCCCCATGCTGGGCAGATGATGGCCGTGTATTACAGCCAGCACCTGCCTCTAACAATTGGAGGTGGAGTAGAGCTCCATCTGCAATTGTTAATCTGTAGCTTAGGTATCCATGGTAATGTAAGGGGGGTGCAGGGCTCGGCCCACACCAGACCTGCAGACTGTTTGTAACCTGTATGATTGTTTTATTGTGTAACAGTATTTTGGTAAATGGCCACAAGATGGCCCCAGTGTGCTCGGCCACTTCCCTGGTCCTGTGAGATAGGAAATGGTTAGTGAGGGTGGAGCAACACATACAAAAAAGCAGTTGTGAGCCAAGGACAGGAGAGTCCCCGAGAAAGGAGAGAGATACCACACCTGTGGGAGGTGAGAGGTGTAGCCCCGTTTTAGTGTGAATTTCTGGATCCTAAGGGTCAATCCTGGACTGGTGGATCGTGGGATCCTGGAACTATAGGATTGGTCTAACCACGTCCCACGTGTGACGCTGACGAGGGGGATGAGGGGCCTAGTGGAGCCTGAAGGTATCCGGGTGCCAGGGAAGTGGTCATCTGCCAATGTATACCGAATACCTGTGAATGTGGAGATTGAGGAGAACCCCTATGGGACCAATGCCAGTGCCATAAAAGTGCCTGTATATACAATAACGTTATTGTTTGGTTGGAACCACGGAGTGAAGGTGCCGTATGAATGAAGTGGTGGGCGAACGGCACAGAAGATCTCCTGCAAGTGGAGTGAGGTCCGGCAGGTATGCACACACGGCTACCATTGCCTGCCGTCCTCTTCTACAGTCATGACCACTCATATAGAGACAGTTAGTTGCTCGTGGCCATAACCATGGATATCTAAGCTACTGTAATGCCCTGCACATGAGGTAAACAACATAGCGAAGCAGGAGAACTATACTACATTTCTAATTGGAGGTATTTGCTAATATTAGTATTACACCTACTACATATTGGGATAGGATCTTGGAGATGGGAATAACCCTTTAATGGTTTGAACTCAGCTGAAGTAACGGTAACCTAAATGTCAGAGTGTGATGGTGCAATATGTCAGCACATAGGGCCCCCCTTTACTCCTTTCCCCAGGGCCGCAATCTGTCTAAATCTGGCCCTGGCAACCTGTGCACAAGCATTTGGTTAAAAGTTAAATTTCCAAAAACGGTATATTAAACAAGTTTTATCCAATGGTGAGAAATAAAGAAATGATTTTTACAAACCTGCTGCCGCCTCATTATTTGCTCCTTCAAGATAGCGTTGCGTATGTAGCCATTAGCCGTGAGAGTAGTAGGGCCTGGGCCTGCACTTGGTATGGAGCCTGGTTCTTGCATTCTGGGAACAATTCCAACATTTGGATCCTGCCAAGAAAAAAGAGAAGCAAAATAAAAAAGAAGAAACAATAAATCAGATGAGAATGATTACTAAACTGGAATTTCACCATATTTTGCAGTATTCGTATCATTTAAAGTCCTTTCAAGCAAATTTCTCACAGATTTCCTTATTTTGTTTTGAAGAACAATGTATTAATCCATTTCTCAGAATATGAGGAGAATATTTTTGGCTTTGTATAAAAACATTACAGAATTAAAGACAACGCTCATTTCTTAAAGAGAACCTGTCAGGTCCAATATGCACCCAGAATCATGAGCAGTTCCTGGGTACATATTACTAATCCCTGCCTAACAGTCCCTGTGTCTAGTAGCATAAATCAAGAGATCTCTAGAAAAAGTATGTCTAAAGATCCTTTATAATATGCTAATGAGCGCAGGGACTAGTCACAAGGGCGTTAGTTCCTTCACTCATTACGCCCTCTTAGCATGTTTGTACGCCCATAGGGGCATGCTAACATGCTATGCAATGCCCATTGACCAGCATCAACAGCGGTGATGTGCGTACCTGTGTCCATTGTCACCGCCTCAGACGCCGGGCTTAGGGTCACGACGCATGATCAGAAGTCACCACACTTCGGGTCATGCGCACTATGAAGCCAGGTGTATGCATCCCAGCTTCACAGAGGGCTAGTGATATAAATGAATCTTCCCTACAAGATACATTGAGTTTTTCTTATAGAATGTAAATGTGCGCTTAGCTCTCCCCAGGGTGGAGTTTGGGGGAGTTGAGAGACCCCCATTCCCACACCCTACACATTAGCCTCCTGATGAAAAGGTTTGTCTTGAAACGTGCGTCGAGGTTCTGAGGGTTTCTTTGACCTTATACTAGGCAAGTATGGTACAGTAATTTATGCTACATTTAACTAAGAGCCTCTGTTATAAGGCGATTGATTTAGTCGTGTTTGGGGGTAGTGGATATTCACATCCAGCCCGAGTAGACAAGTCAGTGAATGGGCTGTGCTTTTCCTCCTTATTAACCCCTTGTACTCCTTATAAACTCCATAGCTATAATCTAATATCATTTCTAAGGGGGAATCTATATGTATGTAGATGAGATCCCTCCTATATAGGTTTTATAGATTTATATGAGAGTTGAATTTGTTCCTTTGGGGATTGAATATTTATATACAGAGGCTATTATATGTATTTATTGATGTAATATTTATTAATTTAATATATGTATCAGTGCTCTTTCTAATATTGGTGAAAGGGCAGAGGTGATGTTTTAATGATATAAACTCTGATATATTTTCGTTATGAACAAAGTATAACCTCCTTCTGCTCTCCTCACCAATAATATTTTTTTAGGTCAAAGATCCCTTTGTCTATGTGTTTTTTCTGGTGATGTTTTTCTTGATGTTGTGATGTTTTTAGTGATTTGGAATAAATAAAAAAAATTTTTAAAAAATATTTTTTGCAAAATAAAATTATTTTGATACAATATACTCTGATTTCTGTTTGTTTGTTGATGACATTAGACTGTCAGCCAATCGCTTTGATATCACAAGTTCGACCTTCGCTGTCTTATGTGAATTATTAATGTGTATCCTTAAAGGAATATTCCCATCATCAAGATCCTTTCACAATATGAAGTAGGATTAATATTAATAATATTAGCAAATACCTCCAATTAGAATTATAGTATAGTTCTCCTGATATAGCCATGTCTCTTACCTCATGCGCAGGGCATTGCAGGTAGGTATCCATGGTTAAGACCAAGAGCAACTGACTAACTGTCACCATATGAATGGGCATAACCATGGATACCCAAGCTGCAATGCCCTGCACATGAGGTAAGAGATATGGCTATATCAGGAGAACTATACTACATTTCTAATTGGAGGTATTTGCTAATATTATTATTATTATTATTATTATTATTACTACATCTACTACATAATGGGATAGGATCTTGGAGATGGGAATACCTCCTTAAGGATACACATTAATAATACACATACAACAGCGAAGGCCGAACTTGCCGATATCGGAGGGATGGACTGACAGTAAATGTGTAGGGTATTTAGTTGTTTTTTTGGTTGGTGCCTGTTCACATTTGTGGAAGCTGCTGGTCAGTTTTCTAATATAGATATAATGTGTAGGATACTACATATTGGGATAGGATCTTAAAGATGGGAATATCTATATAAGTAGTAGTGTGCCATTTGGCCATTTACCGGGCTGCAAAAAAATAAGTTTTTACGTCTTAATTGCTCATTTCTGCAGTGCAGTTATCAGCAGAAATATATTCTGTATGTTAATAACCGAACAATTTCCCACCAGGCTTTCTGAAATTGGACCCACAAGGAAGCGTCCTCCAGGTGTGAAGTGACATTGCTGTGGATTCATAGGGACTACTACAAAACTTATTTACCAGTCTAAAAGAATAACCATATTCCAGCGATTGCTGGAGTATCCCTTTAAATCTCACTTTTCCCCATACGTTCTGTGATTAGATGATGTGTCAGCAAAACTCATGATTTCCCGTAAGTATAAATCCAGGCTCTGCAGCTTTTGTTTCAGTGTTATCAGCAGATGAACTCCTAGAAAAGCCCAGACTGTATGTGCTGTAAGAAATGGGCTGAGAACAGGAAGCCGTACAATCCTAAGGAGACGCAAAGGAAGTCTGCGGGGCACTGTCACACGGAGAAAGACATTTCACATTCGAAATTTGGGACTCTGCAAAAACATTTTGCAATCCCATATAGATATAGAGATTATTGGAATTTTTTTTTTGCATTCATTTTTGTATGATTTAGCAGGGTCCACAAAGGTAAAGACTCTCATCAGTAATTAAATGATTGTGCATTGTGTTCAGTATACGCCAAAACTGACCAGAGTAATATACAAATCAAATGTCATTGAAATGGGAGGATATCTAGTGGTCAGCACTGGTAGCACACATTTATTTTACTTATTTTAAAGGGAACCTGTCAGGTGCAATATTCACCCAGAATCACGAGCAGTTCTAGGTGCATATTGATAATCCCTGCCTAACCGTCCATGTATCTGGTAGCATAGATAAAAAGATATTTAGAAAAAGTATTTGTAAAGATCCCATATGAAATGCTAATGAGCGCAGGGACTAGTCGCAAGGGCGTTAGTTCCCTTGGCTAGTTGGCCCCCTTAGGATGTAATCACACCCCTGTGGATGTGCCAGCATGCTAATGAATGTGTAGCATCAGAGGATGATCTCACTCCCTCCCTCTTTGCTGCCATCACGTCCAACTCATAGATTTCGGCTCAGTGCGCATAATCCCGGACGTCACGTCACTTCCAGACAGGAAGGTGTCTGATTGACACCTTCCTGTTAGAGCCTGATGTGGGTGGAACAGCTCTCTCTGCACCCAGTAATCTAAAGGCCCCGTTACACGCAGCGATATCGCTACCAATATCGCTAGCGAGCGTACCCGCCCCCGTCGGTTGTGCGTCACGGGCAAATCGCTGCCCGTGGCGCACAACATCGCTCGGACCCGTCACACGGACTTACCTGCTGAGCGACGTCGCTGTTGCCGGCAAACCGCCTCCTTTCTAAGGGGGCGGTTCATGCAGCATAACAGTGGCGTCACTGAGCGGCCACCCAATAGAAGCGGAGTGGCGGAGATGAGAGGGCGTAACATCCCGCCCACCTCCTTCCTTCCTCATTGCGGACAGCTGCAGGTACGAGATAGTTCCTCAATTCCTGCGGTGTCACACGTAGTGATGTGTGCTACCGCAGGAATGATGAATAATCAGCTTCCTGCAACAGCAACGATTTTATGAAAATGAACGACTTGTCAACGATCAACGATAAGGTGAGTATTTTTGATCGCTAACACTCGCTCGGAGCTGTTACACACAACGACGTCGCTAACGACACCGGATGTGCATCACGGAATCCGTGACCCCAGCGATATATCGTTAATACGTCGTTGCGTGTAACAGGGCCTTTAGTGATACATCATTGGATTCAGAATCTCTTTGCTTTATGCTGCTTTTAGATGAGGTAGTAAAAACCTGCTGACAGATTCCCTTTAACTATGAACCTCATGTTCAGTTTTGTAAATTCTGCTTTTCCCCAATAGAATAATGTTTAATATTTGGATGTGTGATCTATGTGATTTTTTTTAAAGCTACATTGAATTGACAACACTATCTGCCCTTATTAACTGTTTACACCTTTATATAGAAATAAAGACCTGTGCTCCATGCCAGCTAGTAATCCCTCTGAATTAAATCACTACTCAATGTTAAAAAGTGATATTTTTTTCCCCTTTAACGCTGCTTTTCACAATCCACCGAAATATAACAACCTGATGGTAATGCCCGTCAGATCTACTCAAAGTCTACCGCTGAAAAATCACTATTTTGTATGTACCTTGGAAAGACAGAATTCCCCGCCAGGTACTTGGTGCTGCTAAAATCACTTTCCTTATTTATCAATGTGTCACTAGGTGAATGCGGCCGCCCTCCTGTGTTGTTTAACAAGGAACCTTAAAATGTAAGCACTTAATGCACAGTGTAGCATCGCCTATATCCAGCCGGCTGCCTCTGTGTCACAAGCCATCTATTATTCTGCAGTTACTGGTAAGCTTTGAATAATATGGATCGCCTCTGGGGGAATATTTGAAAAAAGGACGGATACGGTTTGTATACTCTTTACATGAAAGAGGCCGCAGTGCTTCTAACACCACAAGCCTAACCGCCGTCTTGCTTTTTTCCTTCCCCCTAGATGCTGCTCGTTGCGTGCGGACGGTCTGCTTTTATTGAACCGTACAAGTTTAACATACTAAGATCCTTTCTGATGTTTTGCTTACGGCTATAACCAGTCACAACAATGGGCAACATGGCATCATCGTGTTCACCCCCGATACGTCGGCAGCTAACCCAGACAGTCCGCACTCCGATACTTCACTGGCAATTCTGATTGGGGGGTTGACATCTCCCATAAGTCGATGCCCCTAAGCATATACTATATATAGATCTCACTATATGGTGCCCTATTAGATGACATCTGGATTTATTAACCATTTGGTCAAATATTCAGTCTTCTTTTTAGATTTTTGTACTTTTAGTTTCTTTGGATAAAATGATAAATCAATTATGAGCCCATAAATTGTCATATTCCACATTATCAATTCAAGGTGATGCCAAATATGGCTGCCATTACACATCACTTGAAGTATCATTGGGGTAATTCAGGATGGCCAATGGAATATTATTAGGGTAATTGGGATAATTGGGGTAAAATCCCCCTTTTATGAATCCAGAATGACAAATATGCTTAGTTGTGCATATCACATAAAAAAAATCAGAATATGTGCTATATGAACAAAAGTGTTAGAACTTATTAATTCAATTCAGGTTTTTCATTCAATTACATTAACATACTGCAAATGCACTAGACCCCGCTGGGGAAGACTATTCTCCTTTCGGAGACCTGTTGGTCAGGTCTGTTTGTCAGGTCTCCGCAAGGAGAATAGTCTTCCCCGTGGTCTCCACTATAGCTTCTCATAAGCCAGATCAGATCCCATACTTTGCACTGACAAGGGGTAATCACCCCGAAACACCATGTCTGCAAATTGGGGTTCTGAACTGGTATAAATCCCAAGTCATATGAAAAGGCTTGTTAAAGGGAACCTGTCATCAGAAATTTAGCTATCCACCTAAAAGTTTCCCCCTCTGCAGCTCCTGGGCTGCATTCTAGCAAGGTTCCTGTAGTTTTTCTTGCCCCTTTTAGCCCAAAATAAACACTTTATAAAGTAGTACCTGCTCGTATGTAAATTTTCTCATTTTTCCATGTGGGCGGTCTGTCTGGTGTCTGTGCCTGTCCTCCTACCGATTTACGCCCCCCCCCAGAACGCAGAATTTCAAACCTCAAGACGCCGCCCCTGGGCGCCTGAGGTCCTGCGCATGCGCTCTGCTACCGTAGCGGGACAGTGCACAGCGTGCACGTGTGACCGCTGGTGACGGTATGCGCAGGCACGATGTTATGGGCGGCGCTGTGAGTGTCCTCAGCAAGTGCCGCCCATAACCTCGTGACCGCACTTTCCTCTCTTCCTCCATCGTTCTGCGCCAGCGCTCGCTGGCGCGGTGACCCGACGTCACCTCCTCCCATCTATTTCCTGCTGCAGGGCAAGATGGGAGGAGGTGACGTCGGGTCACCGCGCCAGCGAGCGCTGGCGCAGAACGATGGAGGAAGAGAGGAAAGTGCGGTCACGAGGTTATGGGCGGCACTTGCTGAGGACACTCACAGCGCCGCCCATAACATCGTGCCTGCGCATACCGTCACCAGCGGTCACACGTGCACGCTGTGCACTGTCCCGCTACGGTAGCAGAGCGCATGCGCAGGACCTCAGGCGCCCAGGGGCGGCGTCTTGAGGTTTGAAATTCTGCGTTCTGTGGGGGGCGTAAATCGGTAGGAGGACAGGCACAGACACCAGACAGACCGCCCACATGGAAAAATGAGAAAATTTACATACGAGCAGGTACTACTTTATAAAGTGTTTATTTTGGGCTAAAAGGGGCAAGAAAAACTACAGGAACCTTGCTAGAATGCAGCCCAGGAGCTGCAGAGGGGGAAACTTTTAGGTGGATAGCTAAATTTCTGATGACAGGTTCCCTTTAAATGGCCACTTTTGACTTTTAGGATTGCTACTTCCAATAGGTGGCGCTAGAGTTTGTCTCCTTTCTGGAGAGACAATTTAACTAGACCCCGTCAGCATTTTGGAAAATTGTAGGCTTCCAAGTTTGATAGAATGATTTGGAGATGGCCACTTTCTGTTCCCCATGACTGTACCCAGGGTGCAAAACAAGGTCTGTAAAGACAGGATTGGGAGAATTTGGAGTGAAGCACTTGACTGGTCATCTAACACCTTTGGGATGAATGAAATGGTCATTGTGAGACCGGCCCTATCATCCAGCATTAATATCTGGCCTCACAAATGATCTGGCTGAAGGGATCAAAATTCTCACAGACACCTCCAAAATCTTGGAGAAAACCTCCCCACAAGAGTGGAAGATGTCAAAACTGAAAAGGAGGACCCGATCTCCATATTAATATGTATGAATTTAGAATAGGAGGTCAGAAAAGCTTCTTTTTTTTCACAGCTACATTGAATTGACAACACTATCTGCCCTTATTAACTGTTAACACCTTTGTATAGAAATAAAGACCTGCGCTCCATGCCATCTAGTAATCCCTCTGAATTAAATCACTACTCAATGTTAAAAAGTGATATTTTTTCCCCTTTAACAGTGCCTTTCACAATCCACCGAAATATAACAGCCTGATGTAAGGTGGAGATGTCTCAATACTTTTGTCCAGGGAGGGCCATAAATTGCTCTTGAACAAGGGCCCTTTTATGTATGTGTCTGCCAATGCTTTTGTCAGGGGTGTAACTGGGGGGGGGGGGCAGATGGAGCATTTGCCTTGGGCACAGCGGCAGGGGGGCACCATCAATCAGGTCTAAGGTGTCTCCTTGGCAGCTGCATTTTTCCATCCTCTTTCCCGTAGTGTGGGTTGGTCGCTGTCTGAGCTGGCTGTCAAGCTGACAGCCGGCTCAGAGAAAGTCCAGTGCTCTGGCTCACAGTGAGCAATTGTATTCATGTATTTCAGTCACGAGTACAATTGAAGCACTGACCAGTGCTACTTCCGGGTCAAGGCGACATTGCATTGTGATCAGGTCAGGTGATTACACTGCTAACGTCACTCCTCGGCACCACATAGACGGCAGGAGTTTGTTGTGGTAAGTGCTCTAATGGAGCTGAAGACAAAAAGAAGGGGGGAGAAATTTGAATACATAATATGGGGAGAGAGGGTGGAGGGAATGTATACAGACACAGTATGGGAACAGGGGGGAATGAATGTGAACACAGCATGGGGAGCAAACTGGGGTGGAAAGAAATTTGAGGACACAGGATAGGGAGCGATGGTGGGATTTGTGAGGACATAGTATGGTGAGCAAGAAGGTAAATTTGATGACACAGTATGGGGAATGAGGGGAAAATGTATGTGGACACAGTATGAGGAGTGAGGAGGCATGGGTGCAGACACAGTATGAGCAGTGAAGGTAGATGGGTGTGGACACAGTATGGCAAGCAAGGAAGAGATGGTGCAGTATGGGATTAGAAAAATATGAGGGGGCACAGAATACAGACTGGGTAGTGTGTGTGGGGGGTGGTATGGAGAGGGGGCATCATGGGGGACAGTGTGAGGCCATAGTGAGGAGGGGACAGTATGTTGGGGAGATGGAGTGTGATGAGTTAGCACAGTGTAGAAACTGGGCAGTATAGGAGGACACAGTGTGAGAGGACAATGAGAAGATAGGGCCCAGTATAGAAAGAAGAAGGCAGTGAAAAGGCCATGCACCATAAGATGGACAGTGTGCGCATCATATTTTGTGCAGGGAACATAGTGATGGGCAATTACTTATTCAGGTGCACAGCATAGGGTAGATTTTTTTATTCAGGAGCATTAAATTCATACTGCTATTTTTAAGGGCATCGTGTCAGGGTTTGCTGCAGAAGACTGAAGAAGATGGAGGTCTGCAAAGACAAGCTGTGGTTTAGAAAAGTGCAGACTAGATATGCATTGTGTTGCTCAATGAAAATGAATTCAGTGTGCCCTGTCACATCTAGCCCTAATGTGGTAAGAAGTATACAAATCACAAACTTGCACTCACATGACTGCCCACTGTTGCCAGTGCCACCGTCAAGGGAGAATCCTAAAAGTGTGCAGTGCACGTTGCCAGCATTCAGAAGATTGCAGTCACCTAGAGTGACTGCAGACTTCATCACAAACCTGGACAATCCCTTAAATGATAAAATTAAGCAGTGTAGCATGGCCAATCTAACAGTGTGTAATATACGCACTGTCAAAATTGATCTTTGCTTGCTAGTTCCAGATGACAGGCAACTTCAGTCATATGCAGTTTTCATACTTACAGTCATGTAATAATTAGGAAGAGCAGCTCACCGGCATGTAACTGTATGTGCACATGGTGACTACTCAAACCGCTTGGGGGGGTGGGGTGGTCGCTAAACTAAATTCTTGCCCCGGGTACCACCTCTGCTTTCGTCCAAATAGTAATCAATGCACACTCTAAACATAAACAACTGGGACACAAAACCTCTTAATGCCTTTCTTTGGGATATATACATTAGGAATGCTTGCATCCTTTTTTGCATACATTTCTATTTTATTTTTTTATTGTTGTGTGGCAAACAATGCTTTTGAAAGTAGGGGGATAATCACTTTTTACAATGGAGGTCTATGGTAACTGTATGGTTTATATACCATATAGGTTGTAATGTATAAAAAGTAACAAGTTTCACGAGTGTACAGTACAGACCAAAAGTTTGGACACACCTTCTCATCTCTAGAACAACTGTGAAGAGGAGACTTTGTGCAGCAGGCCTTCATGGTAAAATAGCTGCTAGGAAACCACTGCTAAGGACAGGCAACAAGCAGAAGAGACTTGTTTGGGCTAAAGAACACAAGGAATGGACATTAGACCAGTGGAAATCTGTGCTTTGGTCTGATGAGTCCAAATTTGAGATCTTTGGATCCAACCACCGTGTCTTTGTAGAAAAGGTGAACGGATGGACTCTACATGGCTGGTTCCCACCGTCAAGCATGGAGGAGGAGGTGTGATGGTGTGGGGGTGCTTTGCTGGTAACACTGTTGGGAATTTATTCAAAATTGAAGACATACAGAACCAGCATGGCTACCACAGCATCTTGCAGCAGCATGCTATTCCATCCAGTTTGCGTTTAGTTGGACCATCATTTATTTTTCAACAGGACAATGTCCCCAAATACACCTCCAGGCTGTGTAAGGGCTATTTGACTAAGAAGGAGAGTGATGGGGTGCTATGCCAGATGACCTGGCCTTCACAGTCACCAGCCCTGAACCCAATCGAGATGGTTTGGGGTGAAATGGACCGCAGAGTGATGACAAAAGGGCCAACAAGTGCTAGGCATCTCTGGGAACTCCTTCAAGACTGTTGGAAAACCATTTCCGGTGACTACCTCGTGAAGCTCATCAAGAGAATGCCAAGAGTGTGCAAAGTAGTAATCAAAGCAAAAGGTGGCTACTTTGAAGAACCTAGAATATAAGACAGATTTTCAGTTGTTTCACACTTTAAGTATTTCATTCCACATGTTTTAATTCATAGTTTTGATGCCTTCAATGTGAATCTACAATTTCACGAAAATAAAGAAAACTCATTGAATGAGAAGGTGTGTCCAAACTTTTGGTCTGTACTGTATATAAAACACACCAACACATACAAAATAAGCACAAACAATACACGAGTCAAGGAAGCCTCACTGCAGACGAGGGGTCTGTTGTTTCTCATCTTCTCCATAAGCAGCTATATCACCGTCCTCTCCTTTCACAAGAGCAGCGCATGTAGGTAAGTGGATCGCCACTAGTGGGAAGTGCAGTATTTCTTATGGCTCAGTAACAGCTGAACAGTGCAGCTTTGTTATCATATTGTTAGATGTTTGTGGATATTGAAACATGTTCCTTCATTTTCTTTTCAAGGAAACAATTGAATTCTCTCTTAAAGCCACAGCTCACATGCACCGCGTGCCACCCATCCATACCGCCAGATCTAAACGTAAAGATTACATACAGTAATTATGATCTAACATGGGCTTCTTGGGTGGTCAGTGCTCAACAAGATTTGTAAGGGCTTCACAGCAATTCGGTATGACACAAAATAGATGACGTTTGCTGGGTTTCAATCAGTCGGCGCTTTCTTTACATTGCAGGAAGTATCAAATGACAATTTTATATTTATGCCGCTTGTAATCATAATATGTTTCCAGTTAATCTGTATGCAATTAGCATTGCAAATGTTTTCAGGTATGAGCATGTGCCCTGGGGCTTAGTTATTAAAGGCAAATTCATATGCAGCACAGATATTACACACAGACGCACACTCGCTCCGCCTTTGGAGACCGCTTTCTCTTATAGGTTTGTGAACTGTAAGCTTTTAAATCCAGGTTCCTCGTCTTTCATTGTCAAATATTGCAATTTAGGTAATATTGTACTGTCGGTCTCTTTGCCCCCTACATTTAAAGCTATACAGACTGCCTTAGGGAGGCAGACTGGGGAATTTGATTTCCGAATGTTGCATTGGTATATCAGGCAATTAAAAGGGTGGTCCAGAGGCCAAAGTAATTTACATCTAAACCACTATCTATTTAGTTCCGTAAACTATTTTCTAATATACTTGCATTAACAATTCAATATCCTTCTTTCACTACCCAATCTAACTGCTATTGTTTGTTATTTTTTTTCCCTACGTCCTTATTGATGACGCTTTGTTTGAGAATCGCAGTGCATGCTGGGATACTCACATAAAGTGTCATTAAGGGGCAGAGGTTGCGGTCTGTGAAACAAACTACCATCAGTGACACTCATTTCAAGGGTTGGGTGTCACGGTTCCGTTGTGCGGAGCATTTGAATTTGCATTTGAAAATGCTCTGCTATGTGTCTTGTGCACTTGCTCATAGGTTGTCTTTCAGCACGAGGGTCCACACTGGTTTTGGAAGGTGCCTTCACAGATATGCCTCGTTCTTAGTGATTGCTCTATTTCTTTACTGGGCTTGCTCTGTCTGAACTCCACCAGTCGTACTTCCTGTTTGCTGAGTGTGCTCTTGGCTCCTGTTTGGTGTAAGTGTTCTTATCTTGGCTTCTGATCTCGGACCTCTTCCTGACTTCATCTCTGTCTGCTCCATGAACCTTATATGTTACTTCCCGGCTTCTGACCTCGGACCTCTTCCTGACCACATCTCAGTCTGCTCCCTGAAACTTATATGTTACCTCCTGGCTTATGATCCCAGCTTGTCTGACTACCCTTCTTATCATACTGCTCGTAGTGTCTAGCATCACACTGGGCAAGTCCGTATACACTGTGCGATGTGCACAATGACAGCGCACTCTGTGTTGCCAGCTGAGATCATCAATAACATCCAGTAAGAAAGCAATGAAAGAAAGTGTTTGCATTGATAATTCTATGGGCAAAAACTGATCCACTGGATTGAAAAATTATTTGTCCAGTTGAAGGTATTATCTGCCAAGCAACAAATTAACTGTAAAGGGGGCTTTACACGCTACAATATCGTTAATGTTTTGTCATCGGGGTCAAGTTGTCAGTAACGCACATCCGGCATCATTAACGATATTGCAGCGTGTGACACTGACCAGCGACCTTAAGCGACCTCAAAAATGGTGAAAATCGTTCACCATGGAGAGGTCGTCCAAACTCAAAAATCGGTAAGGGTTGTTTATCCAGGTGGTTCATCGCTCATGCGGCAGCACACATCGCTATGTGTGACACCGCAGGAGCGAGGAACGTCTCCTTACCTGCCGCCGGCCGCAATGATGAAGGAAGGAGATGGGCGGGATGTTACGTCCTGCTCATCTCCGCCCCTCCGCTTTGATTGGCCGGCCGCTTAGTGACGTTGCGGTGACATCGCTGTGATGCCGAACGTCCCTCCCCCTTGAAGGAGGGATTGTTCGGCAGTCACAGCGACGCCGCCGACCAGGTAAGTATGTGTGACGCTGCCGTAGCGATAATGTTCGCTACGGCAGCAATCACAAACAATCGCATGCACGACGGGGGCGGGTGCTTACACGCTCGCTATCGCTACAAATTGCTAGCAATATCGCTACCGTGTAAAGCCCCCTTAAGATACAGGCAAGTTAAAGTTATACATCCAAATATACAGAAGTTAATTTTGCATACCATAAGGCTCTAATTCATCATCTGATTGCTTTGCGGTCTCTTCTCCCTCCGTGCAGTCTATTCTCCCCCTGTGCAGTCTCATCTCCTCCTGTGCTCTCCCTTCTCCCACTGTGCTCTCTTTTATCCCTCTGTGCGGTCTCTCCCTCCTCCTCACTGTGCTCTCTCTTCTCCCACTGTGCGGTCCCTTCTCTCCCCATGTGGCCTTTTCTCTCCCCGTGTGGTCTCTTCTCCCCTCCCTCGTGCGGTGTCTTTTCCCTCCGTGCGGTCTCATCTCCCCGTGCAGTCTCTCTCTCCTCCCCACTGTGCTCTCTCTTCACCCCCTGTGCGGTCCCTCCTCCCCCTGTGTGGTCTCTTCTCTTCCTGTGCGGTCTCTTCTCCCCTCGTGCGGTTTCTTCTCTCCCCATGTTGTCTCGTCTCCCCCATGCAGTCTCTTCTCCCCCTGTGTGGTTTCTTCTCCCCCCTGTGTGGTCTCTTCTCCCCCGTGTGGTCTCTTCTCCCCCGTGTGGTCTCTTCTCCCCCGTGTGGTCTCTTCTCCCCTGTGTGGTCTCTTCTCCCCCGTGAGGTCTCTTCTCCCCCGTGAGGTCTCTTCTCCCCCGTGAGGTCTCTTCTCCCCCGTGAGGTCTCTTCTCCCCCGTGTGGTCTCTCCTCCCCCCTGTGTGGTCTCTTCTCCCCCCTGTGTGGTCTCTTCTATCCCGTGTGGTCTCTTCTACCCCCTGTGTGGTTTCTCCCCCATGCTCTCTCTTCTCACTCTTGCGGTCTCTCTCTCCCCTTGTGTGGTCTCTTCTTCCCCTATGCTGTGTGATGAGCGCAGCACCCCTACTGCTGAGCGGTGTCCCATCGATGCAGGAGATCAGTACTGACCACAAGTGTCAGATGACCTCCCTGGTCTCTGCTCCTGGCTTATTAATTTACATAAACCAGGAACAGTCAGGACGCTGCGACCATCACAGTGCAGAGAGACAGCACATGGGAGGAGAGAGCGCACGGGGTAGGTGGGAGACAGTTACTTGGGTGGCAGACACCATACATCATAAAGGGCTGTGGACACCATAGGGTAAACAGCACTGATGGTCTCCAACAGCGAGTGGGCCCCCCTGTTTGTTCAGGGCCCCGGCACTTGCCCGGGTGCGTCAGGTGGTGACACCGCCCTGGCTTTGCGCCTTCTATTTGTCTATTTTTTTTCTGCACAGATTTTTACAAGACTATTTTATAAGTGCTTGCTTTTGTCACAAAAGACAGGAAAAAAAGACCATTTCTGACTTTGCACTAAATTCATGAATCGCGCCATTTTGAAGAATTTGGCAGCAAAAAAGGGCAACGCATAGACAACCCCAAACACAAAAAAAGGGAGGCGACTTAAAAAATAACAGAATTGATGAATCGGGGCCTAAGTCTTTGATTTAAAATTAATCTATTTTGAGTTTTGGTTGATTCATCCTGCATTTTCCTTTTCTTCTAATCCTGATATATGAAGGGTGATAAAAGGAGCCATAATGTAGCCTTAGATTTATTCTATCTCTTCTTCCCTTCTTGATGTACAGCTATGTGGAAATAGTATCAAGCTCGGGTTTCTGAGTTTATCTCGGGGGCTGGCAGTTACAGGAGGTTTTGTTTGAAGGCTGTAAGTGATCCATGAGTAGATGCTATTGTGAAGAAGTTCTTTTAAGTTTGTCTTTATTCTGTCCTTGTGGCACTTGGCACATCCAACTGCACACAACAAAGCAAAATAGCTTTGATGGGAGCCATGAGAAGATTCTCACACCTGGCAGGGAAAGTTCTAGGCATTTAACAAAACTGAGCAGTTAGTCAGATATCTACAGCTAAACGGAGCCAAGACGAGTGACGTTTCAGATATCCGTGGCCTTGTTTGCCTTGAACTGTTCTGAACTACTGATAAGTAGAAAACTAATACATTTTTTTCATGCTCTTATACATATAGAAAACTTAAAGGCTAAAGGCCCCGTCACACTAAGCAACATCGCTAGCAACATCGCTGCTAACGAACAACTTTTGTGACGTTGCTAGCGATGTTGCGGTGTGTGACATCCAGCAACAACCTGGCCCCTGCTGTGAGGTCGTTGGTTGTTGCTGAATGTCCTGGGCCATTATTTAGTTGTTGCTCTCCCGCTGTGAAGCGCAGATCGCTGTGTGTGACAGCGAGACAGCAACAACTAAATGTGCAGGCAGCAGGAGCCGGCTTCTGCGGAGGCTGGTAACCAATGTAAACATCGGGTAACCAAGAAGCCCTGTCCTTGGTTACCCGATATTTACCTTTGATACCAGCCTCCGCCGCTCTCACTATCAGTGCCGGCTCCTGCTCTGTGCACATGTAGCTGCAGCACACATCGGGTTAATTAACCCGATGTGTGCTGTAACTAGGAGAGCAAGGAGCCAGCGCTAAGCATTGTGCGCTGCTCCCTGCTCTGTGCACATTTAGCTGCAGCACACATCAGGTAATTAACCCGATGTGTGCTGTAACTAGGAGAGCAGGGAGCCAGCGCTCAGTGTGCGCTGCTCCCTGCTCTCTGCACGTGTAGCTGCGTGCGCTGGTAACCAAGGTAAATATCGGGTTGGTTACCCGATATTTACCTTAGTTACCAAGCGCAGCATCTTCCACGCGGCGCTGGGGGCTGGTCACTGGTTGCTGGTGAGCTCACCAGCAACTTGTGTAGCGACGCTCCAGCGATCCCTGCCAGGTCAGGTTGCTGGTGGGATCGCTGGAGCGTCGCAGTGTGACATCTCACCAGCAACCTCCTAGCAACTTACCAGCGATCCCTATCGTTGTTGGGATCGCTGGTAAGTTGCTTAGTGTGACTGGACCTTAAGGCTACTTTCACACTTGCGTTGGACGGGATCCGTAGCATTGCGTTGTGTGACGGATGCAACGGATGCGTTGCATATAGTGGCAAAACGGATGCTATGGATTGTACAAAATAACGCAATCCGTTATAGGTTTTTTTTTCCTTGACTTTACACATCTGAGCATGCGCAGTTGTGTAAAGACGGTTGTGTTAACGGAATCCGTCAAATGATGGATTCTAACGGAATCCGCCACCATAGGCATCCATTATAACGGACGCCAACGGATTCCTGCAGGTTGCGTTTTTTTGACACTCCGCCAAGCACAGAAAAATGCTACATGCAGCGTTCCATCCGCCCGACGGTCACTCGCGGTCAGCGTCAAAACAACTGATGTGCCACGGGACGGATGTAATGCAAGACCATCCGTTGCTATCCGTAGCTAATAGAAGTCTATGAGGAATGTAACAGATTCCTGCAACGGTTACCGTAATTCCCCAAGGCTGCGGATAGCAACGGATCCCGTCCAACGCAAGTGTGAAAGTAGCCTTAACCTTTTCCTATCCTGAGTCCCCCCGGGGGTGGGGGGGGGACACATAAATATTTCATACGCATTTTACTATTCTAAGTCCCTTCTAGCGGGCAACTGAGTGGAAAGTCCCTTTTCTAAGCATAGCAGGACTTCGCGCATAGTGATATTTTTGGCGACCAATGGTTGCATCTGTTCTTGACAACCTTTGACCCAACCCAGTTTCGTCTTCTTCTTGTTTTACAAGTGAAAATGGCTAAGAGATAGCGAAACGAAGGTGCGTAAATCCGGACGAAGTAAGGCAGCGTGTAATCGGAACTAGTGAAAGTAGTAATAGTGGGAGCCATTCAGACGATGGAAGTGAAGTTATAGAGTCGGAACTGAGTGATGTTGAAAGCATCTTTTCTAATGATGTCAGCGACGAACACGACCAGGGTACGGAGGTCGACGCCGATGGGTGGCAACGAATGTCGTCTTCTGCCAATGGGTTTGAGCAGATTCCGTTTTCATTACCGAACGTTGGAATAAAATTAACTGATGACGACCTATAATAGGTTTTCAATTGGCGAAACAGGAAATTGTATTGTATAGGAAAAGGTTAAAGTCCCTGTTCTGGCTATGTAACCCTCACCGCAGACTGGAAATGGTAGATAAAAATGGCAGCTAAAGAAGTAAATATTTTGGCTAACCTGAGTAATAATTGCTTCTTCTTTTGGATCATTATTGAACAAACAGATCTCTATTCTATTGGTTTGGAACGTTATCCAAATGGATTTCAATGCAATTCAATATATAAGCTATAGTGGTTGTACCATCACCCATCATAGGAGATACTGTCACCCAAAGGTTTGCACAAATTTCGCTGACTGTTGTGGTAGTGTCAGGCTCTGTTCAGATTGCAGATTCTGATACTCCAGCCCATGGTTTCTCTGGTGTCTGGAATCAACAAAGGCATCGACCTGCTGTGTGCTGATTCATAGGCAGGCTAGAAATAGTTAATCTCTGCTGGTCTGCTTGCTCCTTTGATCACATATGTTGTGGGGAATCCAAGAAAATCCAAGGCACCGAAAGACTTCTCTCCATTTGTAAATCTTTATTTGTCACCGCATACAAAAGAAAAAATGCAGTAACGATGTTTCGGCCGACAGAGGGCCTTTTTCAAGCCATAAAAAATATATACATGTTGTGGGGAGGCCATTACATCTGCTCCCCTCCTATTTATTCTGGTGGAATCCTACCACCCATGTCAACTATTGTTTGTTCTCTGTTGGTCTATGAGGTGTGATGCTCAAGACTTTATGCAGAAAGTTGTGGTTATTGATTGTTGCAGTTGTGGAGTTTACCCCTGTTGTTTAGTAGCTTCCTTCCTGCTCTTGTTTTTCCTCCTGAATGTCACGCTGTACAAAGGGCTAGTAAGACGTAGTACAGCATATTCCTCACAAGGTGGCAGCAGGGTAGTGAAGGAGAGTCAAAGTAACACTGTAATGGAAAGGCAGCTGAAGTACAGCAGAGTAACTTCAGCAGGCAGCTAACAGGCGAACCACCAGGGGGCAATAGAGTAGTCAAACAGTCAGGGTCTAGCCGGGAAGTCAAGTCAGTGCAGAGGGAGGATCAAAATCAAGTCAAAAAACAGAACCGAGTCAGAAGCCGGGAGATCAGGTATGCAGAGGGAAACACAAACAACAGACAGGAGCGGGAAGTCAGGGACTGGGACAGATGGATGAATGGGGGAGGGTACAGGTCAGGGCATGACAACAAGGAGTCAGATAAACCAGGAAATCTTACCAGAGCCAGTCACAGGCTGCAGAGCAAAACTATAACCAGCACAGTAATGCAGGTTCAGAGACCATATACTGTATAGTGTCTCCTGAAACCAGAATGAGGCTGATGGGAGTTAACCCCTGACATGACCAGGCTGGGTCTATGAAACTCTGGAGCGTAGAATACTGGTCCTGGATAATGATACTGAATCTCTTATTGTCTGCACGCGATGTGACAAGAGTTTTGGTTTTCCCTTGTCTGTCTTTATCTGTGGGTTTCATCACACTCCTGTGCCATCTCTCCCTGGTGGGAAGGAGGAATCAGCTCAGGACTGGTCAGGAGCAGGGCCAGGAAGGAGACTCAGGCATCTCCACCATCCAGACTATTCTTCAGAAAAGGGATAGCATAGGGTAACCTAGCTTTAGGGACAGCTTAAGAGCTCCAGGTCTCCACTATCCCATAGTCCTCGTGACACATACATCACAATCTTGGGCAGTTTAGCTTCACCCCATAAACAATCCTAAGTGCCAACATTTTATCTATACAACACAAAAGATTGTATTATTTATCAATTTTATTTAAAAAGTGAACCCCTGATCACTAGTAAGGCTATCCACTGGCCAACTTCATATTCTTTGTTGGGTCCGATTATCATGTCTGAACCTGGGCTTATTCTGGGCCAGCTCAACTCTGCACGCACTACTTGGAAAATGTCACATTGCATAAAGTCTCATACCATAGCCATACTTAGCGTAGGCTGTTTGCATAAAGAATGATTACAGCTCGCATTGACAATGCAGAGTTTTCAAATATTACATTAGTCTCCTTGGCCAAAAAACACATATAGTCAGCATATTAACCAGCATATAAACGAGGCTGCACAGCTACCATTGCATTCAACCCCTATTACTGGGCTATTGAAAGCATAAATAGCTCCCTTTGATACAGTCACGAACTACTGCATAAATGAGGAAGGTCCTTTGTGGGATCATTAAGCTGAGAACAACTCGCTTGGATTCCAGAAAAACATGAGCTGTGCAGCCCTGTAATCTGTATTTAGGATTATGGATTTCCAACATTCACTACTGTAAGTTATTATTAAACAGATATTATAATTATTAAATCACTAATTTAATTCTCATAATTTAGGGGGTCCTATAGGTAACACAAAAAATACTAATTTATTTGTGGCATTTCACAGGCAGCACATAAAGGTTACAATATAGAGACAATTGGTAATTCGGACAGCTTTATGGAATACATGTGCCACAAAGGTTCACATACTGTAGAACAGGCATGAACAGCCGAAAATCCGTGTGCAGAAGAAGTAGGGGGGTACCTTGTTGTCCAAGAGCTATTTTTGCCAAGATTAAGGGCTGATCACAAAGCACCTTCACCATTGCCACGGTATTTCACAAATGTATCATCAATGAGGCAATTTCTGTGGTTGATTACAATCTATGAGTATCCTTGTGGAGAGAGCTAACCCGGTATAAGGAGACTTATAGGCCATGCAATGCTCCTCTGAGGATGTAAATATGCAACTAGCCTCTTCAGAGAGGAAGAGGACCTGAACTCTAGTGACACCTATTGGATGTAGCAATCCTAAAAGTCAATATCGGCGCAATGATGAGCCTTGCCACATAACTAAGGGTAAGGAGCCAAACCAAAAACTCCATTTGCAGACATGTGTTTGGGCGTGTTTACCCATACTCAGTGAACAGCAGGAGATCTGATTTGGCTTCCTGTGTGAGGAGGCTATTTTCATATTTAAATTGCATGGCCTTTAAGTCTCCTTACACAGGCTTGGCACTTTTCATAAAGGAGAAATGTTCCATCTTAGTTGCCCAGTTGGAGGCCTCAAACCCAGCCAAATAAGTCCTCTTGCTTTGCACTGATAAGGGGTCAAAACCCTGAAACATGTATCTTTAAATGGTGTTTCTGATTATGCTTCTCATTCTAAGTGATGGGGCAAGGCTCGTTAATTGGTCGATTCAGACTTTTAGGATTGTTATATCCAAAGGGTGGCGCTAGAGTTCAAGTCCTCTTCCTCTCTGAGGAGGCTACTTGCAAATCGACGAGTAGTTATCAATAGTGATGAACGAATAGTAAATATTCGGGTTCGGATTTTTCGTACGGACTACCTAGACTATTCAGTGTTTGTCTCAAATAATGAACCTCATGCAAGTCAATAGGGATCCCGAGCATTTTTATGGGAAATCTTCAGGAAAAATGCTGGAGTTCCCCATTGGGTTCTTGAAGATTTCCCAGAAAAATACTTGGGTTCCCCATTGACTTGAATTAGGTTTGTTATTCGTGACAAATACTGGAATATTACTAGGTATTCAGTATGAATAATCTGAACCCGAATATTTAGTATTCGCTCATCACTAGTTATGAACCACGGGATCATCAGAGTCCAAAGCACATGTACAAAATAGAAAATAGAATGTTATACCTCTTTTAAAGCGATGCTTTTCCCCATTGAAAACAGGGTTACTCTCAGCAGTTCATTACCCATCTTAGATGTAGCTGCTATTTAGAGACATAATGTGAAATTTTACGAGATTTGACTCTGGGAGAAAAGGGGGCAAATTCGATGTCTTCTTGTCTAAGCATCGCAGAATTTAATGGCAAAGTAAGAACTGGCAATTGACTATTTTATTTTTTGTTAGTCCACCTACTTTATGTTTGGACTTCTCTACACCAAGGTAATTACCGTATTTTTTGTTTAATAAGATGCACCGGATTATAAAGATGCACCCCAAATTTAGAGGAGGAAAATAGGAAAAAAAAAGTTTTAATGTTAAAATGAGAGTCTGTTTTATAATCCTAGTATGTCATAATCTTAATGGTCACCAGTGGGAGCGGCAGTGGTGGAGTGGCTCAGGAAGGTCACAGGAGGCAGGGTCAGCGAAGCTGCGGGTTCAGAGGAAGGGGTGTGGTGGCTCAGAAGGGTCGGCGATACTGTGGGCTCAGGGGTGTAGTGGCGGGATATGGCTTACTGGGGCGGTGGTGACGGAGCAGGATCATAGGAGGCAGGGTCACAGGACACGCTCAGGGGTGTTGCAGTGGGCGCCATTGATCTGTGAGTGGGCTGCAGGAGTGTCACAGAACGGGATGCATTGAGCTAACTACGGGCTCCATTGAATCGGACTTCAAGAAAATGGCCACGGAGGCGGCACATGCGCACATAGAACTCCATGGCCATTATCTTGAAGTCCATTGCGTCAACCGTGGGCGATTCAATGGAGTCGGCAGTCAGGTCAATGCACCTGTCGCCAAGACACCCCGTCCTGTGACACCCTCGCAGCCCGTCCGCCCACCCGCAGATCAATGGCTCCCACCACGACATTCTGAAGCGCCTCCTGGGGCCCTGTCTCCTTTGACCCCGCTGCACCACCATCGCCCCAGTAAGCCGTATCCGTTTTGTAAGATTTTACCCCCAGTTTTTGGGGAAATAAAAGTGTGTCTCACAATCTGGAAAATACGGCATATATATATATATATATATATATATATATATATATATATATATATATATATATATACTTACTGTGTATATACCGTATATATATAAATATATATATATTTATATATATTTATTTATTTTATTACATGTATAATCATGTTAATAAACAGTATATTATGATTGTTCCTGGTCATGGATGGGTTGGCATAATGCCTCAGTTTGTATCTCTATGACCCTTTTCTTCCATAATTATAAGAGTACAGAACACAAGGCTATATACAAGTGAGTTATTACTGACATTTCTCAGATTAGGTGAAAATTAAAACCTTTTCAAAAGGAAAACTGTACATTTTACAGCCGTGGAAGTGGAAACCACCAACTCAATCACTTAATTCCATCACTAAATGAAATAAAGGCTTTATAGCATCTTGTCTGAGCATTGCTATCTAGCCTCCATGACCTTGCTACAGCCAGAATCTGTGATGTGAGGCAGTTCTGCCTCCTACACAAGTTGATTTAGTGTGTCCTCTGTAAAACATTTTATTCCTCTATTACATCTCAGTAACAATGAATAGAGTAGCTAATATGAAGGTTCATGTGAAGAAAAGTGATTCAACTTGGCTTGAACTGGCAAGACGATTTTTAACAGGGTGTAGTCGAAAAGATCATTGTACCAGTCAATGTGAGAGGAAATATGGGAATGAAAGGTTATCTACAGCCGAGTATGTGCTAAACTGACTTATTCCGTTTTGATACATGTGAACAAAGAGCTTTTTGCAAATTCTGTTAGTTTTCCCATTTATCACATTGATATTTGGCAGAATCTTCTGTGGAGAACCCAAATCTAAGTCTACGCTTAGGAAGGTTTGGAAAAAAAAGTTGGCATTTTCCATTCGAATACAAGAGTCAATGTAACATATAAAGCTGTGTGTATGTATGTATGTATGTATTTATTTATGTATGTATGTATGTATGTATGTATGTATGTGTGTGTGTTTGTGTGTATGTATGTATGTATGTCCGCTAAAGGAATCTGCACCATCGCACTTACAACCACTACATTTTGTACAGACACCTCAAGTGACCCAGGGAACATCATAGATTATGTTTTGAGGGGATAATTTAACCCAGCGCTTCACAGTTATTCACCAAAAAAACCTGCTTACATTAAAGTCAATGGAGCTGGGAGCTACAGGTCATTAATAGAAGCTGTGATTGGTTGCTATAGGCAACAAAGGACATTATTAGTATAAGACAGCTTATGTGTGAGGTAATATGATATCAGTAGAGACAGACACACACAGAGACAGACACACATAGAGACAGATGCACACAGAGAAACACACAGAGACACACAGAGACACACAGAGACACAGAGACAGATACACACAGTGACGCAGAGACACATAGAGACAGACACAGAGCGACAGAGACATGAAGAGACAGACTCAGATAGACACAGAGACAGAGATACACAGAGGCAGACACAGAGACACACAGAGACAGATACACACAGATACATAGAGACAGAGACACAAACAGTGACACAGAGATACACAAAGAGAAACAGACACCCAGAGACAGAGACATGCAGATACAGACTCAGACAGACACCGACAGACACAGAGACACACAGAGACAGACACAGAGACACACAGAGACAGACACAGAGACACAGACACCCAGAGACAGAGACACACATAGTTACAGAGAGAGATAGAGAGGAAGACAGACAGCGAGAGAGGGTGACAGACACAGAGAGGAAAACAGACAGACAGAGAGGGAGACAGACAGTCATAGAGGGAGACAGACAGAGACACTTAGTTACTATCCTGGGCAATGCCGAGTACTACAGCTAGTATAAAATACAGTATAGCTGGTAAGACATCAATGAAGGTGGCAGGGGTTCTCCTCCAGTTTAAATAAGTAAAAGTAATGCCGCCTCACTGGTTTCCAATATCACTGAAGCTTTAGTGAAGGATCCCACTGTCGAGTGCTCAACAGACCCCACTAGGAGGATCAGCAATTAAAGTTTTTTCAAAGATCTGTAAACTTGGCAAAAGGTTTAAAACAAGGAAAATATGAACACTCAACACTTCAAACGCTAAGCGCCCACTTAATGCTGGCGCATGTTATTAGGAAACACCAAACATTTAAACTGAAGTGTTCAATAACCGTTGCCTTTTTTGATCTTGTGGAAAACATCATACGCGCTCATAAGACCCGTCTGCACCGTCTTGAAAGAAATATTTGATTCTTTAAATGGTAAGTAGAAAAGAAACCAGAGTTAATAGGATAGATTCATTGTAAAAATATTGTTAAACATCGATTATTATTTTTAAAGGTTATTAAAATAACAATATTTTCACAAATTATCTGTCCTCTGTTCTTTTCTAATTATCGCTAATGCAATACAAATATATTCTTCTTTTATGAGATGGCAAATCCTATTAAGATTTTCTGAATATTGTCATTTATCTCTTTTCTCACCTATGACCCTGCAAATTCAGGGCCAAAAATGGGAATTTGTATTAGATATAGCCATGTCAATTACTTGGTGTCTCTCTTTGACGCTATGGAATGAATCAAGTTTAAAAAAAAAATGGAGGAAATGTAAATAGATTAATATGTGTTGAGGGGAAAGGAGTGGAGGAGAAGTGGGATTAGAACCCAAAATGCAGCCATGAATAGAAGCCAGAAAGGGAAAATGTAATGGAGGAGCCACCTAAGGAGATAAGGAAAAAGAAAAAAAGGAAAGTATAAATATAAATGTTAAACTATAAATAGATGAATGAAAAACAAAGTGTTGAAGAGAAAGGAGTGCAATAATAAGGAAGCAGGAGAAATGGGATAAGAACCCAGGATGGGCCCATGAATATGAGCCAGAAAAAAAATATTAAACTGAGGCGATACCTAGGGAGAAGAAATAAAGAAAGATGAAGGAAGGAAGGAAGAAACAAAAAAGAAAGGAAGAAAGAAAGAGAAAAGAAGAGAGAAAGAGGAAGGAAGGAAGGAAGGAAGGAAGGAAGGAAGGAAGGAAGAAAGAAAGAGGAAGGAAGGAACCATACATATAAATAGTAAAATATAAATAGATGAAGAATGTCAAAAAGAGTGGAAAGAATTGAGTACAGGAGAAATGGGATAAGAACCCAGAAAGAGAACAGTTCCAAACATTGCAGACAGTAAACGCCTACTGGAGGCAGAATTCAGACGTAGTCTACGACATCTGAGTGTCCACCACCAGTAGGCGTATATGCCCAAAAATGGTTGAAGACAGAGCACAGGTTGATTCAGTTTGTACCATTATAGTCAATGACTCCATCCCATTTTGCAAGAGGTTCGGTTGTAAGCCCCAATAGGACCACTGAACGTGGAGAACAACGCAATGGGAAAGCACCCTGAGCTGTCTATATGGGCATTTAGGTCAGAGGAAGTTGAATAAAATTACATCTTGATATCTGTAATCTGATTTCTTATTCCAGTGAAATTCACATTTTTATTATATGTAAATTTGAAAAACAGCCATCTTCTGCACTTCTGATCATGGGCAGTACACCTCTATGAAACTGGGGCACGTACACCTGGCTTCAGAGGCTCAATGATGTGAGGGATCAAAGCCGTGCGCATGCACAAGATTGCTAAAGAGCTGCTGATGACGCCGGCTCTTGACTGTAGTTTGACTCTGACGAGGTTAAGTCAGGTGGAAGGGGTCTGCTCTATTGTGCCTCATTCCGGGACTCACGCCACTTTATTATGGTGTGGAGACCTCCGATACGCCGCCAGTAATAGCTCCTGCTCTGCAGCGTGCACAACTGGTTCTTGTGAGTTAGTCCTGATCCGTCCCGCTACCCAGCTTACCTCTCCCTGACCTCTGTTTCCCTTGTACTGTTTGTCTGCCCTGTCTCCCAGACCCCGATCCCGTTCTGTGTCTTGGTCCCCTCTTTTGTACTTTCTTGGTCTCCCGGCCTCTGACCTCAGTAACGTTTCCTGACCACAACTCTGCCTCCACTTTTTGGCTTCTGACGTGACCTCTTGGCTCTTGACCCTCGTGCTTCCACCTGTTTACGGGTTGCTCACTCCCTTGTTCAGACGTGACTTCCTGGGCTTGGTGACTACCCTTTCACTGATGCATGTGCCCTCTTTAGTCTAACTGCTCTTTGGAGTTCTATCTCCATTCTGCTTCTGCGCCTCCTGGTGGAAGCCTGACAGTCATGTTATGCACAGGGGGCTGACTAGTCTGGGAAACTAAAGCCCCATCAAGACATCAAAGGGGTCATTTGGATATCATAAATGGACTTTAGAAATGCTTTTTCTAAAAATTTGTTTGAGTCCAATATAATAAAAGGACTTTTAGTTGGGAAATTTAGATAGGAAGATATAACTGCTCGTGGTTCTGGAGGCACAGGAGGACCAGTCAGCTTCCCTTTAAGGCTACTTTCACACGTCAGTTTTTTTCCATCAGGCACAATCCGGAAAAAAATGGATAAAACGGATCCGGCGCCCGATCCGTTTTATCCCCATTGATTTGTATTAGCGCGGGGTTGTGCCTGATGGCCTTGCGTTGCATCCGGCTTTTGCCAGATCCGTCGTAATTGGCTAATTCGGTGGCCGGATGGAATGTCTCTTGTAACGTTTTTTGCCTCTGACAAAAAACTGCATTACGCCGGATGCGGAACGATACGGCGTGATTTACAATGGAAGACTATGGACACCGGATCTGGAGTAATGCGGCAAAAAACGGATGCAGCCGCCGGATCAGTTTTTTTAAACTGAGCATGCTCTAATTTATTGTAAAAAAATAGATCCAGTAAAAAAAAAACTGTACAAAACGGATGCAAAAACAGATGCGCCGGATCCGATTTTTGTTGGATCAGGTGTACCGGATCCGTCAAAAAAAAGGATCCGGTGCATCCGTTTTGCATATTCTGCACCGGATCCGTTGCATCAGGCACACGCCGGATTGTGCCTGATGCCAAAAAACTGATGTGTGAAAATAGCCTAAGTGGCACCTGTTTTTGTGTCACCTTGATCTGATGTATCACTAGAATAAGTCAGGACAAACAGGTGCGCCATTGCTATAAACATATTACAATCAGCTGAATAGGAAGCCATAGACACATTTAAGCGTTTGGTCAGGAATAGGTTAGATTGTGGTGTATTGTTATTTAGCTCGGGCTTCTAATAACGTTGTAAAATATTTTTTTTCACTGTCACTTTTATCTGCAGTAAATTTCCCCACCATTTCTTCTGAAGACCCTCGCTATGAGGTCACCTGACAGCCGCGCTCACTTTCAGACTGCATCTGTTTTCCTTGATCAGCTCTTGAATGAATTGCCTGTCATTTTCGGCTCTGGAGTGCAGTGATTTATACCAGTCTGATCTGAAACAATGAATTGCTGAATGTATGGGCAGCTTTCCACGCTGGAAGATCTCTATAAAAACTGTCTGTCTTACCATGGAGAGTACGGAGATTTGTTGAATAGGGAGAAGGGAGCATAGGTAATATGCAAACAATGCAAAAATACTTTCTTGTTTGGATTCAGTAGCTTCTATCCATCTTATTTTACTAAGACGCTGTTGACTGTAGACATTTTCTAATATGGTTTATACATGGAACTGGAGGTACAATTGCATTAGAAAAATGGTATTTCTCAAGATTACCAGTCCTGTTGGGCACTGAAGTACAACACCGATACTAATAAGGTCAGGGTTAGGAAAATACTTAGGTAACACATTTTACAGTGGTTGCAGTTGCAGTGCAATGGACTATGAAAATGCATCGAATTGAACATAGTGGTCATGGGGTCATAATTAAGGTCCAGTATGTCATGGCCAGAAGAAACTAAAATAGCAAAAGGTTTTCCAGGGTGGATGACTGAATCCAGTGCTACCAGGAGAGAAAGACTAGAGATATATCATTATTATTATTATTATTATTATTAACACTAATGGTGCTTTCTTTCTGAATTGTAACAAATAAAATGAAGTAATAATCATACAGTAAAAGGCAATTTACAGTATAAACTCCCATATACATAATAGTGCAGCACATTGAGCTTTTTTGACCCCCTGCTGTAAGTTTTAGAATGGAGCAAGCTTTATGAATATTAGATTCGATGTAATCTCCCTCTATAAAGGGTCGTCCCCAAAGTTATCACTTATTATCGACATGAACCTGTCATGCAGGAGGATGTACAGCACAATACTGAGGTACAATGGGGATGGAAAGGGTGAGGAAGGCTCTGATGAGGGAGCAGGGGTAGGGACACCTCCTGACACTAACCTGTGTCTGAACTGTGAGCTCCCCTAAATTCACTATACGAGTCCTTCCCCTCATCGCCATCACATGCCTAGTCCTTAACTGTCCCTCCACTCACCTTGGCTAGTGCAAAGACTGGCGAGTGCACTACACTTCACCTCTACAATAGTACGGAACAGGAAAGGTAGACAAACAGGAATATAGACAAAAAGTGTAAACTTCAACTTTAAAGCTACAGCCAGACACCAGGGCTGCAGGCAACTGGACTTCCAGAAGCTACAAGAAGCTTCTTTCTTCCAAGATGGTCATTTCTGAATGAATTTCTATAACCGGCATCAGGTGATGGAACATGTGACTATTTAAGGTGGAGGGGAATGGTCACAAACAGGCTGCACCTGAGATGAAATAACAAAAAACTAACAGCAAGGAAATAGTACTTAAAGGGAACCTGTCACCGGATGTTTATAATACTTACCTAACGGTCGGTGCAGAGCAGACTAGTCGGATGGGTGTCTCCGTTCTCTGGGTCTGCGCCCCCTCTTTCGGCTATCTTTGTCCTCCTTCTGAAGCTAGTGTGGATGATGCGTTCTACGTCATACACACAAGCCGATATTGAGGTCCTGCGCAATAATAATCATTAAGACCACACCCATTTGACTAAAAAAGTAGAATTATATACAGTAAATAAAGGGCCATAACTCAGGAATGGAGAGGCTCCGTAACAAAAGAAAAAAATGTCAGACTCAGGGGAACATGGACATTTACACCAAGTAAAAAACAAAATACATATTTATGGCACATCATGGGTCTTCTTTAATTTATAGCTGGGAGTTTATTAGGGTACAGTCACACTTTATCGACGCAGCAGCGATCCCACCAGCGATCTGACCTGGTCAGGATCGCTGCTGCGTCGCTACATGGTCGCTGGTGAGCTGTCAAACAGGCAGATCTCACCAGCGACCAGCCCCCAGCCAGCAGCGACGTGCAAGCGACGCTGCGCTTGCACGGAGCCGGCGTCTGAAAGCTGCGGACACTGGTAACTAAGGTAAACATCGGGTATGGTTACCCGATGTTTACCTTAGTTACCAGCGCACACCGCTTAGCTTAGCGTGTGCAGGGAGCAGGAGCCGGCACTGGCAGCGTGAGAGCTGCGGAGGCTGGTAACGAAGATAAATATCGGGTAACCACCTTGGTTACCCGATGTTTACCTTGGTTACAGCTTACCGCAGGCTGTCAGACGCCGGCTCCCTGCACATTCAGGATTGTTGCTCTCTCGCTGTCACACACAGCGATGTGTGCTTATCAGCGGGAGAGCAACAATAAAAAAACGAACCAGGGCAGTGTGTAACGAGCAGCGATCTCACAGCAGGGGCCAGATCGCTGCTCAGTGTCACACACAGCGAGATCACTAATGAGGTCACAAAAAACGTGACTCAGCAGCGATCTCAGTAGCGATCTCGCTGTGTGTGAAGTACCCTTAAACAGGTTTGTATCAAACCACCGTGAGACACTTGATTATGAGCCGCGATATCGGGACCATTGTACAGATGATTACACAGCACTTCTTGTCTCTTACAACGTTATATACTTGATTGCTCGTTTCACAGAGGTGCTATGAATCTTTCTGTAATCTGCCCGTGGTCAACAAGCCCGGTAAGACCAGTGTAGAGCAGGTTGCGTCCCTCTGGTTTTTCTGACTTGTTTCTCCATTTAGATAACTCCGGTGGAGATGTGTCGAGATGCTGGAAGTCCCTTGTCCTTGTATTTACAAACTGTATCTGGCCCATTTTTTTCCTTGTGTCATTTCATTATTGCAGAGTTGAGATCACTCGCCATCTGTAGACTCATTTCATCAGCCTCTCTTTTTATCCTTGGAGCAAGGTCATTTGGGACATGCACATAAACTGAAGCTTCTCACATCTGACAATTCTTTATGTCTTCCTGTAAATCTGCTTGCTTATTTCAAATTCCTTTTACCCTTTCAGATTCTTTTTTTTTTGCAGTCAGACACATTAACAAGGAGCTGAAGTATTTAGGCAAGAGCAATTAATGGTGTTTATTTGTAGATAGCTGAGGCATTTCAAGTTTTAGCTTTGGAATCTTCTGCAGTTTCATACGATTGGGTAGTTATTAGCTATGGGTCAGGGAACAGGACCCCCTTCCACATTAACATATGCTCCGGGGGTCCTCTGTATTCTATCAAGCACAACAATAACTGCACTCAATGCACCAAAACTACCAGCTCCCCCCTATAAAACAGCAAGTTCTTGCACAACTATGAATGTGTACATATGTAGGATTGCTAAAAAAGTGGGTGGTCTGACTATGGAGGGGCTCACACAGGCGTCCTCTAATCTGCATAGCAATCTGGCACCCGGAATATACTGTTTACAAATGTCTCTGCTTTATAGTGGTTAATGGGAGTTTGAGCTTCATTTCAGCGGGACCTTGCTGACTTCTATCTAGGTTGTCAGGGGCAATTGATTTTTACAGGCTCAGATAAAAGACCTTTAAAAGCAGCCTTGTATTAAATAAGACAGAGCAGGAACATGTCTGATGGTGGTATCCAGGCAAATATTTATCCTTTAGAAATACATAGTTAATATATATAGATAAAAGACATTGATTCACTTCTCCAGGTTTGAGATTCTCGGCAAATAAATCTCAGACTAATGTGTGTTTTGCCATATCCCTGTCAGGGTATGGGGACAACAATGAGGGTGTTACCCATTTGAGCTATAAACAAATAGGTTTTCTCACTTTGATGGCCATCCAGATACAATAATACATATATAAGTCTCAGCTTAGAGAACTAAGTGGGTTGTAGGACTAAGATGTCCTTTGCCATTTGCCCTGTCAGGGTATGTAGACAACAATGAGAGTGTTGCCTATTTGAGCTGTTAACAAATAGGTTTCTCACTATGATGGCCAAGCAGATACAATAATACATATATAAATCTCAGATTAGAGAACTAAGTGGGTTGTAGGACTAAGATGTCCTCTGCCATATGACCTGTTAGGACATGTAGACAACAATGAAGGTGTTGCCCTTTTGAGCTGTTAACAGGATTTCTCATGATGATGGCCAACCAGATACAATAATACATATATAAGTCTCAGATTAGAGAACTAAGTGGGTTGTAGGACTAAGATATCCCTCTCAGGGCATGTGGACAACAATGAGTGTTGCCAACTTGGGATATTAACTAAGAGGTTTTTAGATAATTACAACAACTCTCTGTAGCCTGACTCTTAATGATCAAGTGACCAAAAGACGGGCTTCATTGCAACAAGTGTTTAGGTCACATTGTGATACAGAAAAATAGTTGGCACTAAGTGTTCTGGGTTTCAGTAAATATAGTCTTTCTTTGAAAAACTTTTCTAGAGTTTCCTGGAGGCTTCCTTAAACAGGATACTTTCTGGGAAAATCAAAAAAATCGCCTGGATTCTGATGAAACTGCCCTTAATTTGTAAAACCAAGGCATATTGAGTCCCGGGTCCAAACACACATTCAGAGAGGGTAAAAAAGGGATGTGAAGGATGGGCATGAAGAGCATGGCTTCTAAAATGGATGTGTCTTTGATCACCACAAAAGTATTTCTCTCCCTGTATTCTTTTTTTCGTTTAGTGGCCTTCAGGTCAATCTTGAACCATGGCGACTTGATGGATGAACGCTCTGTAGAAATATCGATCTTGTGTGAGATAGATAGGTCCTCCAGGGTCTTTTCTGCCTAGATAGGTCCACCAGGGTTTTTTCTGCCTAGATAGGTCCACCAGGGTCTTCTCTGCCATTTTCTTGATTGAATCAAGCTATCGGGTTGCTGGTCTTGTTCCTTCTATTTTTCCAACCATGATTCCCTTCTCCAGGAATTGCTATCTTCATATGATGTGTCTAAAGTAGGCAAGTCGTAGCTTGGTGGCTGCAAAGGTTGGCAAATATGTTTAAATGTCTACAGATATAACTTGAAGGTCTCCATCCTGAAGGCAAAACCTGGTACAGGGCTTCACTTCACTACATCCACCATTTTTGTGGCAGAATGGTCCTTTGAGCCCTTTCATTTACCACACCCGGGGAGCAACTGCTATTTTTACACCCCCATCGCTATGCCCCTATAGTTCCCCAAGGAACAAATAGAACATAGAAACCGCTAGGTCAGATTTGTATTATTTTGTCAAGTGATGTATTTACAGGTGACATTTTCAATTTTAAGTGTAAGTTAAAGTGAACCAGTCAGGTGCAATATTCACCCAGACCCACGAGCAGTTCTGGGTGCATATTCCTAATCCCTACCTAACTGTCCCTGTATCTAGTAGCATACATAAAGAGATCTATAGAAAAAGTATTTCTAAAGATCCTTTATGATATGCTAATGAGCGCAGGGACTAGTGGCAAGGGTGTTAGTTCCTGCGCTCATTCTCCCCTCTTAGCATGGTAGCGCACCCACAGGGATGTGATAACATGATATTCAATGTAGCATCATCAGCGGTGAGGTGCGTACCTGTGTCCGCTGTCACCGCTGATCAGAAGTCACCGACTCTTCCAGTCATGCGCAGTATGAAGCTGGGTGTACGCGTACCGGCTTCAGAGAGGTCTAGTGCGCATGACCGGAAGTGCTGTGATTTCAGATTAGCGGTGACAGCGGACACAGGTACGCACGTCACCGCTGATGACGCTGCATTGAATAGCATTTTAGCACGTTCCTTTGGGTATACTTACATGCTAAGAGGGTGGAATGAGCGCAGGAACTAATGCCCTTGCGATTAGTCCCTTTGCTCATTAGAATATTATAAAGGATCTTTAGAAATACTTTTTCTAAAGATCTCTTTATCTATGTAACTCGATACAGGGACGATTAGGCAGGGATTAGTAATATGCACCCAGAACTGCTCGTGGTTCTGGGTGCATATTGCACCTGACAGGTTCCCTTTAATAAAACAATAAGGCCTAATTTACTAATGCCTTAGGCTGCTTTCACACTTGCATTAAACGACATCCATTGCATTGCGTTGTGTGACGGATGCAACGGATCGTACAAAATAACGCAATCCGTTATAGTTTTTTTTTCTTGACTTTACACATCTGGGCATGCGCAGTTATGTAAAGACAGATGCGTTATTGGAATCCGTCAAATGACGGATTCTAACGGAATGCACCACCATAGGTGTCCATTATAAAAACAACGGACACTGACGGAATCCTGCAGGTTGCGTTTTTTCGACACTCCGCCAAGCGCAGAAAAACGCTACATGCAGCGTTCCATCCACCAGGCGGATGCAGCACAGCATCATCTGACGGATGCAACGCAAGACCATCTGTTGCCATCCGTAGCTAATAGAAGTCTATGAGGAATAAAACAGTTTCCTGCAACGGTTACCGTAATTCCTCAAGGCGGCAGATAGCAACGGAAGCTGTTTAACGCAAGTGTGAAAGCAGCCTTATGCCTCAGAGATAATACTATGTAGTAATGTTTATTCTGCAATGTGAGCCTAGAATTAGGCTGTACCCACTGTATACGGGAACATAGGACGGGTAATGGGGACGCACATTTTTGTTTCGGTGATCTGGGGAGTGACAAAACATGTTTGTATATTTTAATAACACTACTCTAAAATGATAAACAGGAAAATAAAAAGGGAAGAAACGATAACGCCTGCACATATGTTACACAGACACGAGGACCTGGCATACTGTCTGATCCATTTTTTCCTTTCTGTGAAACATAAAATCCAATTAATCTTCCAGTTTAAAAGGTAGCTGAACTGTGCATTTAAATAGGTTTTCTCTGGGGAAAGGAGAATGAGTAAGCTTGATAACCGGAGAGAGAAAAAAATAAATTAGGTCATCAGGCTCGTCTTGATTTTAAGCCTCGTCAAACCCCTAACTGTCATAGGCTTATCACCAACAACCAATGTGATCTATGGCATTATGATACATTCATGGGAGAATATAATCTAAGCAAACACTTTCCCGATGAGATCGCCTCCTCTTCTCCAGCCGCCTCTAAATTGCAGTTCCCAATAACATTAGCCAATCAGTACCAGGCAAAAAATAAATAACTAGCGTTCTATCAATATGTTTCTTTCTAAAAGCAAGCATAGTGTCTATTATTAAGCTTCCAGACCGCATTTCTATTTCTATCCCTGCTACAAAGCAGTTTATGTAAAATGTAATCCAATGACCTATGCTTCCAATGCATGCGGTTCATTTAGCAAGCATTTCAAATGCATTAGCTAATTAAATCTGAGCTGGAGATGATCATTTTCACACTGCTGGATTAAAGTGTGTTACCTGCGCTTTACATTGAGGGAAGGCACCCATTTTGCTTATTTAATTAATAGTTGTCATAAAGCAATCAGCACACTGATGGAAGAGAGTGACATCACTTAGGCCATGGAGAACAAACCATTTTCCAGTAATGTTACCAGCTGAGTTGAGGAAGGAAATGTCTTGAATATTGCCAAGCTGCTTCCGGTCCAGAGCTCACTGCCAAACGGCGGTAAGAAACAACATATGTCATTGGCTCGCACTGAGGTTATGAGGCATATGTCTGCCTATGAACACCATATTTACTTTAAACATGAGTATAGTTAAAATACAAAGTTGTGAAACTTTTAAAGTAAAGGGTATTAATTATTATGGTCTGTATTATACTCCAGAGCTGCTATAATAGTTCTGTTGTTTGCTCTTGTTGCTTCACTTTGTTGCGCTCCTATATTACAACAATGTTGGCGGTCCTTTAGTTCACCCTGGATGCTCACAGTGACGGTCAAAGAGAACATTTAAGAGTTCCTGCATGTTGGGTCGGGAAACGTAGCTGTCAGCTGTATGGTAGCTGATCTGACGATCAGTGTTATGATCCGGAACCATGGAAGATCACAATGTATCATTGACAAAAAAGGTGACAAGAGCATTGGCAACTTATCTGGCTGCCATCCCCTTACTAACCATCAACACTAGAAGTAGCTGAGGGGTGAACTACCATCCTATGCACCGCGAACCCAGCCAGAGAACTAGCTATCCTAAAGGAAGGAAGGATGAATAACGCTCTGCCTCGGAAATAGACCGCTAAAGGTATAGCAAGCCTCCCACATTCAAAGACTTTGGTGATATAGGAAAATACAATACACAGATGGAGGATAGGATTAGCAAAGGTGAGGCTACACTAACTAAATAGGAAAGGATAGGAAAATGGGCTGATGGTGGCCAGGGAAAAAACGTACAAAAACCAAATACCTGATAGTACAAAAAGGTCCTCAGATCGCATGATCTGCACTCCGTCCTATATCAGGCAATCTTGTCAAACCAATGAACAGAAAACAGGAACAATTACAAATTCAAGAAGCAACAAATACATGGACTTATAGGAGCAATACTCCAAACATAGCTGCAGGGAGCTTCCCAGCAAAGCAACAGAGAGGGAAGATTCCTGTATGCAAATAAACTGACAATAACCACAATAATGGACAACCCAGATAAGAACAAAAGAACAAAAACAACATAAGAAAGAACCAAGCACTTATCTGGGGTAGAAGTGGTCTGGAGCAAGATGAAAAGGCTGGTGAAGCACAGAACAAATGATAACCGACCCAGACAGCCAGGAGACCAAGGCTTAAATAGGCAGAGAGTTAGCAATGAAAACGCCCATTGCTCCAGTACACCTGGTCGCTGTCAAACTATTCCTGGCCACAAGAGGGAGCCCCACAGCAGCAACAACTTAACTGACATTCTCAACAGATCAGTGTGTATGCTATGTATGGAGGTTTCTACATTACACATCAACTGTCTAATTTCTGCATTCCCGTTGACTTTAGGGTCAGTGAAACCGGGGATTCCCAGCCAGTCTGCCAGGCCTCAAACGGAGTAAGGTCTGCGAACCGACAAGGGCAGGCACAATGAGTTAAGCATGGTCGTCGACTAATTTCTGCATTGCTAAACAAGCATAGAATAGAGGCACAATTGAGCTGAGACATTTACAAAGTTGTCTATACAGTAGCATATTGTAATCTATGGAAAAACCAGGAGCGTAACGATCATGATTGCAAGAGAATACGACCTCCATGCAGTAGGGAGGCTTGCCTACATCAGTGCCTATTACATCTGGATGTGCGTCAATCACCTGAAATGCATTGCGTCACAGAGACCCACCGGGTCCCTGCACTGTAATATACGCCCCCTGGCCCATCAGAGGACGGCAGCTGACGTTGGCATGCAACTCATTGGCAGTGACATTATGCGCTACCTGTTGCTTGCACACTGAAGCCAGCTACTGGCATTTGTGCAGTCTAATGCCGCACGTTGTGTGAGAAGAGGAAGGCGAGAATAATTGTTTAATTTTTCATATATTTGGTAGTGAATAGCCGCAGAACAGTGACATTATTATTGGAAGGGGCCCATGATGGGGGCCTGATACAAGGATACGGCATATATATTACTGGAACTGGAAGGGCACAGAACGGGGGGGCATTATATCAGAATGGGGGACGTATATTGCTGGAATTGGCCCAGAAGGGGGACATTATACCAATAAGGGGCCCAAGATGTAGGACATTATACTGGGAAAGGGAGACATTATACCACGAAGGGGCCCAGGATGGGGGACTTTATCCTAGGACAGGGAGACATTGTAGTATGTAATCTGCGAGCGCCATGATGTAGGGGCTGAGACCCTGATTCCAGCAATGCGTCACTAAGGCCCCTTTTTAGTTAAAAGAAGAAGGTTTTGCTACCGTGTTATCCAGTTGAAAAATGATTGATTGCTGTCAGTGAGAGAAACAAAATTAAAAGGTATCACAACTACAAAATTTTTATTTTGTTTCTCTCACTGAGAGCAATCAATCATAAGGTCCCTTTCACAAATCAATTTTTTGCCATCAGTCCCAATCCGTTTTCTCAACGGATCGACGGATCCGTCGCAGATTGTGGCAAAACTGATGCGACAGATCCGTTTTTCGATGGATCTGACTAGCTGGGGGCAAAATAATACTTGGCGCATGCTCAGTTAAAAAAAAAACGGAATCCGTCAGCAGATTCTGTCATTTAACGGATGACGACGGATCCTGCACCCATAGGCTTCCATTCTACCAAAAGATGGAAGGCAACGGATGTGTCGTTGTCCGTTTTTTCGATGTACACAAAAAACGTTACTTTTGCCCTCCTTTCCGTCCGTCGAACAAACATTTTTAGACGGATCGGATGAAACATGAGGCCATCTGTTGCAATCCGTCGCTAATACAAGTCAATGAGAAAAAAAAACGGATCCAGCAGTATCAGTTGCTGGATCCGTTTTTTTTCAAAATTTGACGGATTGTGACTGATGGCAAAAAAATGATGTGTGAAAGGGGCCTTACCAGGCTGTGTGTTGCTGTTTCAATACAAATCAGTGTTTCAACAACAGGAGATTATCACTGCAGGACTAGTTAAGTTGTGCCCCCAACATCGATTAGTAGCTTTCTGTCAATATGCAGTGTACACAGAAAGCTGCCAATCAGTGGTGTAGGTGGAGTTATACAGAGCTCAGCATACTAAGCTCTACTAAATCTTCTTCAGGAGGGAAAACTGATTCAATCACAACTGTTGTACCTAGTAAACTAAGTGATACATCGCTAGAATCAGGGTCTCTGCCCCTACATTGTACAGTTGTCATATTACAGAGCAAAAACCTGGTGACAGATTGTGTTTAAACATGAGCTCAAGATAATAAAACATGGAAGGAACTCCATCAGATGGAGGTGCAATAGGGATGACCTGTAGTTACCTATGCAAATATAGATGACATTGTAGGGTTAATGTGGCTATGAGTTTTATAATGAACTTATAAAACAAAGCAGGAGAGTGGAGAGGGAAGACATTTGCTACATACTTAAATGATTAGGTAAGCGCTTGTTTGACTGGAAGGTCTGATACACTTGGCATGTGTGACATGGAATGTTGAGGATTTGCCAGAAGTTAAATGGTGAGGGTTGTTTGTTTGTTTTTTTTCTTTCCATCTTCTTTCTGCAGAGTGGTAATCTGAAATCACATGGGTTACTAGCTTTGCTGGATGAAATTAATTATGTTCTTATGCTTAAATGTCACAGTGTCTTAGCTTCTAGGCTACTTTTTTTCTTCTTAATAACTTAATGTGCCTTTAAGGAATATATGCAAATTTTGGATTTCTGTTCGCTTTATATTAATCAGGCTGTAATTAAAGACACAATACACATGTCCTTAGGAAATTGTAAAGTCCATTGGGATAGGAGCTGACGCTACTGCAATAATGCTAATATTAGTTTTAAAGAAATTGTATTGACTTAGATTACCCCCTTTCTATCGGCTATAATAGGGCATCTCTTGTGTTGTTGAGCCTGGCTATCGGTGGACTACTGGGACATCCCATCCAGGCAACCAATGTCCATGTGGGCTATTAAATGCTATTTAGAGTAGTTTAAAGGCCGCTTTACACGCTACGATTTATCGGACGATCTCATTAGTGATGTGACACGCCCAGATCATAGTTACAATTTGCCGAGATCGCTCATAGGTCATTTATTAGAGGTCACACGTAACGATCTCACAAACAACGCAACAACGTTCAGCGATATATTGTTTGACCAAGGCGGTCGTGTGGATGTTGTTCGTCGTTGGCATGGTGTCAAACGTACCAATATGTCTGCTGCGTTCCAAACGACGAACAATATTTTGAAACTGAACGACGTGTCAACGATCAACGATTTTCACCTTATTTGCGATCGTTCGGAGTCGCTCGTAGGTGTCACACGCAACCACGTCGCTAACGATGCCGGTTGTGTGTCACGTAATCCGTGACCCCGACGACATATCGTCAAATAAATCATAGCGTGTAACGCCGCCTTAAAGGACAGACCCTTGATATCCTGACATAGTTCACTAACCTGGCTAATTGTTTTCAATCTATCCCTGCCCCTTTTTCCTTAATTGACAACTATGGCTTTACAGGAACCAGAGAACATCAGTAGGTGGGAAGGTGCCCTGAACAGTTTTGCCATGTGAAGGGAGAACCGAGTGCCTGTGCTTTGTTTGAACAGTCATTTGCTGATGACTGCCTTTGACACTTGTAACTTGAACAAAGAACCAGCACTCCAAATCTTCTGGAATTTTTTAGAATTTATTCCACATAAGTATACAGGCATAAATTACCCATTTCGGCTAATAGTGAGCCTTTTTCACATGCTCACTATTAGCCGAAACGCGTAATTTACGCCTGTATACTTATGTGGAATAAATTCTAAAAATTTCCAAAAGATTTAGAGTGCTGGTCCTTTGTTCAAGTTATATTGTGGATGCCTTCCTTGGATATGTGCACCTTGAATTGTGTGCCACCTGGAACACTTGTTTCTCCCTTTGATACTTGGAGAGACTTACCTCTCCAGTGCCTTGAAAAAGTATTCATTCCCCGTGAACTTTTCCACATGTTTTCACATTACACTCACATACTTAACTCACATACTTAAATGTATTTTTTTGGGATTCTATGTGATACACGGACACTAAATAGCAAGCATTTGTGAAGTGTAAAATAAATGATACATTAGTTTTCTAAATATTTAAAAATATGAACCTGAATATTGTGATGTGCATTTGTATCCAGCCCCCTGTAGTCTGATACCCCTGAGTAAAATCCTTAGTGACCAATTGCTTATAGAAGTCACGTAATTAGATAATTGAGTTCACTAGTGTAATTTATTTGCAGTATAACTACAGCTGTTCTGTGAAGGCCTCAGGGTTTGTTTGAGAACTTTAGGGATCAAGTAGCATCATGAAAATAAAGGAACAAAGCAGACAGGTCAGGGATAAAGTTGTGGAAAGAAGTAAAGCAGGGTTAGGTTATAAAAAAAGAACCCACACTTGTAACATCTTATGGAGTACTGTTCAATCCATCCAAAAATGAAAGGAGTATGGCTCAACTTCAAAACTTACCAAGACATGGCCGTCCACCTAAACTAACATCCCAAGCAAGTAGAGCAGTAATTAGAGAAGCAACCAAGAGGCCCATGGTCAATTTGGAGGATCTGCAGAGATCCACAACTCAGGTTGGAGAATCTGTCAACTGATTTTCATGGGTTAGAACAGTTAAAACCCATAAGAATCAGCTGATTATTAGCTTTACTCCGAGATGGTCATTTCCATTTTGAAAAATTCCTTTTATTATTATTATTATTATTATTATTTATTATTATTATAGCACTATTTATTCCATGGCGCTTTACAAGTGAAAGGGGGTATACGTACAACAATCATTAACAGTACAAAACAGACTGGTATAGGAGGAGAGAAGACCCTGCCCGCGAGGGCTCACAGTCTACAGGGAATGGGTGATGGTACAATAGGTGAGGACAGAGCTGGTTGCGCAGTGGTCTACTGGACTGAGGGCTATTGTAGGTTGTAGGTTTTTTGGAAGAGGTGGGTCTTGAGGTTCCTCTTGAAGCTTTCCACGGTAGGGGAGAGTCTGATGTGCTGAGGTAGAGCGTTCCAGAGTTTGGGGGATGCACGGGAGAAATCTTGTACGCGATTGTGGGAAGAGGAGATGAGAGAGGAGCAGAGAAGGAGATCTTGTTCGGATCTGAGGTTGCGTGCAGGTAGGTACTGGGAGACTAGGTCAGAGATGTAGGGAGGAGAAAGGTTGTGCATGGCTTTGTATGTCATGGTTAGTGTTTTGAACTGGAGTCGTTAGGTGATGGGAAGCCAGTGAAGGGATTGGCAGAGTGTCAAGGCTGGGGAATAGTGAGGGGAGAGGTGGATTAATCGGGCTGCAGAGTTCAGGATAGATTGGAGGGGTGCAAGAGTATTGGAAGGGAGGCCAGAGAGCAGGGGGTTGCAGTAGTCAAGGCGGGAGATTATTCAATCCTATCTGTAGGCACTCTGTTGTCAAGTATTCCTCCACTACAATTAGTAGTATCATCTGATCTAGAAGACTTTGTACTAGAGGTAAAAGAGATTGTGCATACTACATGATACACAAGAACAGTATTAATTAATCTGTGTGGCAGGATATGATGGAGTTATATAATCACGTGTCAACCACAAATAAGTCATTAAAATATTAATCAACTATGCCAACCTAGCAGAGTTCACTGTCTTATTGATCCTATGTACATTTTCAATCGATCCTGTTTATCTCAAGAACTATTTTAATGATCAATACATAATAAAAATATTTACATAAATTCACTCAATTATTTTTTTTTAATTTTCATTGAGTGGATTTTGTGGCAAGGCACAAATGAGAAATGTTACAGAAGAAACAGCAGTTATTAAAAGGATCCCAAATTCCTGAAAAGGTGTGTGAATTTGATGCATCTTACAAGTGTTACGTGACGCCACCAGAACTGTTAATTTGTCAAGCAGACTTTGCAATGCCAGGTCCCATCTCAGTTCAACCCACTTTGGTGAACCTCGGCTGCACTGGTGTAAAACTTCAAGAAATTCACAAATGTCATGACTGTAGCGGGACTCTGATGGGGTTAAGTCTTGTGAGAGGGGCTTGCTCGCTGGTGCTTCGTTCCGGGACTCACACCATTTTATTACGGTGTGGACTCCACTGGAAAGCCGCCAGTAATATTTCCGGCTTTGCTACGTGCAACACTTCCCGTGAGGGTTCTCTGTTTTAGTCCTGCTACTCAGTTCTGTTCCTCCTTCCCGACCTAACCTCCTTTCCTCCTGCCCCACCTGACCTCCTTCCCTCCTGCCTGACCTGACCTCCTTTCCTTCTGCCCGACCTGACCTTAGTACCTCCCTGTCCTCCTGTCTCTGGTCCTGTTCTGTGTCCTCTCCTTTTCGCTCCCCAGTGCTTACTTGTCCTCCCGGCATCTGACCTTGGCTCTGTTATCTGACTGACTTTGGCTTGATTACTCTTCTGTACAGACGTGTCATCCCAGCATAGACAATGGATGATTGACTATCCCTGTGCTTGTTAGCAACCTCTAGTGGGTCTCTGTATTACTGCACTCATGAGTCCCAACGCGCCCTAGTGGTAGCTTCACGACAAATTTTTTAAGGAGTTTTATGCCTTCTGGTGAAAATTCCTTGATGAAGAAAAACAATATTTTCAGTAGTTTCTATGGGTTAATGAAGGTGGACATTTACAGGGAATAATACATGCCAGTGAAATAAATAACTGACCATGTAATATATGGCCGGGCAGCGACACCGGAGAGATCTTTTTGCTAGTGGCTCTGCATTCACTGCAGCTATCGGAGGGGAGTTCAGAGTATGAAACCCCTTACAAGGCTAACTTTCCTATGAAACCATATTGGAAGGGGATGTTTTATTAAGGCAAACCCTATAACAGCTCCTTAATACTGTGCGCTCTCTCGTTGCCTCTACTTTCGGGCACTCTTAAAGCTTTTATTTGATGTTTAGATAGTAGAATACATTCCACTCAGTGATTAATTACTTCAAAGCATATCCATGCCTACAAGCAGCATATCACGACTAACCTCAACGGTCCCTGCTCAAAACATCTAGGAGACGGGTGTCTAGGAAGAAGACCAGTAATCCTTCACAAAACACTGCCACATATTTATGGGAAGACACGGCTATACACATAGGCTACGAGAAATGTGCAAGTCTCTTTCACAGGGTGGACTTGGAAACTATTTTAGGAATTTGATCCTGCTTATGTCTGGAAATCTTGGATTTCTTTTGCCTGTAAACAGTTGCCTCACTATTGAGAGGCAATGAAAAATTTAATTAACTCATTCACGTTCATGTAGGCAGTAAAAAGAATATATACAAAGAACAAGAGAGTCCTACAGTCAGTATTATACAGATACAAAAACATCCAAGGGTTTGATGGTCCTATTGTCCAGAGATAAAGACCACAATTATGATCAATTATTATCACCATTAATTAATATGTCATTTATAGCAGACCTAAGTAGCCGTGCCAATGCCGTCTTTGTTCTTCCCAAACACTCAGTAATACATTAAAGGAGGAATATTGTTGGTCTTAAGAACCCCATACACAAGCTCTCTCCTGATTCCCCCATACACAAGACCAATCGGCTCAGCCGAGAGCTCTATGAGACGGCCAATAGACCAAGCCAGAAGATATTGTCACATTCGGTGAACTTTCGGGTAACGTGTATGGTGACTTTTAGGCTATGTTCAAGTCTTCAAGTTTTCATTACATTTTTGTGACCAAAAACATACAGAAACGCATAACAATGTATCCCATTGTATCTAAATAATAATGGCAATATACTGTATATGAAGGCAGCGTATTATTAAAAAAATATGGAAAACCAATAAAGACTGATATAGTAATGGAGTGAGACACAATAGCTAGTGTGAACACAAAAGTCCAGTCATGTTATGTGGCCTAGGTGATATTATTAGGGTTCAGTCTGGTACATTTGGTAGCATTAGGCGATAAATCCCAGTCCTCCTTTTCTATACAAGCACCACTATGTGAAGTTCATGTGCACTGGTGTTCTGGATAATGGAAAAAATAGATTCTGACTTTACCAGTTATAAGGTCTTCATGGTGATTCTATTTATAGGTAGACAAGATCAGATCAAGGTTAAGATCAGTCAATTAATCTCTAGAATATTCAATATTCAATCCACTTTCTTTTTAAGGGAACCTGTGAGCTGATACTTGTGTAAGGGGATGAAGAAGACAATGGAAGTAAACATTGCCGCAAACAGGAACTAAAGAGTTGAGTGTGTGTTTCCTCGAGGGAAGAGTTTAGAAAAGATGAAAGGTCAGGTGACAGTTGTGTGCAGTTACTGAATAGAAAAGGCCTGGCCAGGCCAAGAAGAAGAGGAGTTGGCCACAGAACCTGGACCAGGAAGGTCATGTAGCAGCAAAGTGGGCATCATGTAACCTGCGTACACATGCTGCTCAATCCATGGGCAGCATGTATCAGCCGCTGACAATATTATCCCAGACGGGTATGTTTCACTTTGAAACACTGCGGTGTTTCAGAGAAAACCATACTTTTAATAGCCGCCAGTGACCGAGTAGCATGGGTGACTAGTTGGACAAGATGGGTCCCCGGCAACTTCTCCCCACCTGCTGACAGTGACTGACAGGTTTCTGCCTATGTGTGCATACAGGAAGAGACCTGTCAGTCACTATCAGCAAGTGGGAAGAAGCCACCAACTGTCCAACTGACCTTGCATCTCTTCTAAACTCTTCCCTTGTGAAAACACACACTAAACTCCATAGTTCCTGTTCATGTGTATTAGTAACAAAATCATGCCGACAACACAGTTGCTTAAATAAAGTTAAATAAAGTCAAAATGGCCAACCCTTTTAATTGTTCGATAAAACCAATTCTCTGCTTTAGAGTAACAGGATTACATTATTTTGTCTGTGCTGCCAATAAGCCCTGAGAAACAAAACCTGGGCATGTCCTGTATAAAGAACAAGGGTTGTAATAATGTGAAAAAGATTCCTCACGAGGAACAGCTACCAATGGATGTGGCTTTTTGCCTTTCACCTTACTTAAGGTCATGTTCATTTGGCTTTTCGTAAATGGTATTCTAACAGAAATAGTTGGCAAGAGACAGTCGTCCACAAATAAATAATTAATTATTCTTTAGAAAGGTTTCCATATACCAGCATGGATGTATTACTTATAGAGAGATGATCATATTACAAAGTCAACTTTTTGCATCATGTCAGTGAAAGGGAACTACATTTTATATATCATTTCTGGTCAATTGTGATATCATTAGAACATAACATCACATAAAACTATGTGCTAAAATTTTACTTTATGGTACTTAGATATAAACACACAGATCCAATTTAGTCCTCCTCTACAACTCCCTTTAATTTGTACCGTAACTTAAATCCTATGAGAGCTAACGCAAAGGAAGATGATCCCTAACAATTCAAATCTTAAAAATTATTGGTTTTCCTACATTGGCCAAAAGGATACTTTAGACCCCCCACCCCCATAGGCTTCAGGGCACAGTTGCAATTGCCAGCCCTTCACCGACTATCGTTATGCTTCTGCCTTCAATCCGAGGACAGATCCAATTCATTCCTCTTCTACAACTCCCTTTAATTTGTACCGTAACTTAAATCCTATGAGAGCTAATGAAAGACGACCCCTAACAATCACAGGTCTTAAAAATGATTGGTTTTACTACATTGGCCAAAAGGATCTTTTAGATATCCCCCATAGGCTTCAGGGCACAGTTGCAATTGCCAGGCCTTCACCGACTATCGTTATGCTCCTGTCTTCAATCCGAGGACGGGAAGACTTGGGGATTCTTGCTAAAGGTCATCCAGCCTTTTTGTATTCATCAGGATGTAATCTACACATTACATCAGCGAAGGACCGAACAGCTCTGTTTTAAGGTATAAAATATTCATGACTGGAGAATATAGACTGCTTGCCTCGCACTTATTGTACCTGGAGCACCGTCACGTCGCTGTCTGCTTTGTTTTAATTATAGGCTGCGAGCAAAAATTGCTATTAAATAAACTGAAAACAGCATTAAGTCTTACAATTGACTGATTTACTTTCCTGTAAATTCCAGACATTGACCTCACTGGTGACTATGTACTTACATAAACCGGGACACAAATACTCTTATTACAATGCTAACAGGCAGGATGACGTGTGCAGTATTAAATTACCTGCAATTTGGAACCTTAAAATGATATGGCTTTTCTCTAGAAAATCCAGGTTGCCTTTTATGTTCTAGTGCACATGAAAAATGTAAATGATTCAGATTGTTTTTCAATTGATACAAGATGGAATAGAGTTTAATGTATGGATGTTATGCATATGCTCTGCATTTCCCATTGCCTCGCTGCAGAAGCTGCCAGCAGAATACAGATTCCATTTTTTAGCAGCCTGTATTCTGCCAATAGGCTGCTTATGGGTAATGCTTACATATACATGCAGAGCATGTTGTGCTCTGTGATGTTCTGCCATGCTCTCCTGTAGAGCCGATACTTGACTGTTCCATCGTGCAGAGCATTTTGCAGGTTGAGATGCTATGCTGTTTGTCTTGAGCTCCTGTGGACGAGAGGTTTCTCAGCCCTGGGTCCTATGCTAGTGCTGGGAGGGGCTTACTCAGATGCAACCTGTTTCGGGTGATTGCTTCGCTTCATTAGGGTGCATGCTCATCCGGATTGTCGCCAGTCGTATTTCCTGGTTCCACAGTAAGTGCTCTTGGCTCCCGATGAGTGCAGTTATCTGATCTTGGCTTCTCGACCCTGGACTGTTGTTGACTCTGCTCTGCCCGCCCCCTGACTTTGTCGTTACCGCTTGGCTTCTGACCTCGGACCTTCTCCTGACCGCGTCTCCTCCTGCTCCCTGTATCCTATACGTATTCTCCTGGTATTCTGACCATTGGCCTGTATCTTGATCTCGTCTCTGCCTGTTCCCTGTGTCCTATCGTGTCCTCCTGGTTTCTGATCCCGGCTTTTTGACTACTTCTCCGTTCACACTGCATGCAAGTAGTATCTAGCGCCACCTAGTGACTGCCATCACATTAGCTCCACATAGTATTGAGCATCACACCTGTATTGTAACAGAAGTGAGAGCAGTGCGTATGTATGTGTCCGGCTGGTGGTTTCTGATGGGAAAACAGTGGAACTTTGTTTCCTTCCCAATCAAGGTGGAAATATTCTGATATGGATACTGAGTGGAATAATTTATTCAACCCATTTCCATGTTATATCAGTGCACAAAGATATTAAAGTGGTGGTCCACTGGGGAAAACGTTTGTTTTGGTAAGGATATTTTCAAAATAATAAATGGAAGCATGCTCACCTTTCATCCCTGCCCTGGAGCCATCATGTGCCGCTTCTGTGGTCATTCTGGTTCTGGAATTAATGTCAGCACAGTCTGGATTTTAAAGGGAATCTGTCACCCTTTTACATTTTTTTAGTTATTAATATGCATACAGGTGGCATAGAGGTGAAATTAGCCATATATGTACATATACGTCCTGTATGATGGCTTGTTTTTCAAAAATTATCTTTACATCTTCTATCTTCCCAATTTAACCTGTGAGGCATCTCTGCCCTATACCAGGAGACCGTGTGGATAAATTAGATATGATGGTTTGGGCCCATCTACCTCATTTGCATTGGAGCCAGAAGCTCCAAGTTATGCCAAAATTATAGAAAAAGCATGAACCGCTCATCCAAAAATCATATCTTCATCTACCTCACAGTGGGTACCTAGCCTTTAAGGTGTGTCGTCATGCGCCAACCACCATCACAGCGACAGTGTACCAGCAGGACAGGTGACCTGGTACCCCACATGCTGTGAGGCTGAATTCCCATGGTTCCAGGCCACATCCCTCCGAAAACACAGGACCCCAGCAACAAAGGCTGTCACACAGCATCAACACCAAGTGAATTGATCTAAAAGAACTGAGAGCCTCAATTTCAGATTTGTAAGTTTTTGCATAGCGGCATTAGATCAAGGTGGGATTTTTGGCTGTGTGGCCCATGTCTTTTTTTCTACTGTTCTGGCATAATGCATTACTTTCCTTCTTTGTGAGGCTGTTGTCACGTCTGCACCAGAGTCCGCTCCTGCGACATCTGCTTCGGTCACCAGGCGCCGCCATATTCCCGCCATGGGCAGTGCTGGGGACAGGGAAAGAGTCAGTACCAGTAGCTCTGGTGGGCGCAGGCTCTGCCCATCCACTAAGCTGGGTTTCC